>NC_081409.1:717565551-717865551 GCF_030272615.1 Cryptomeria japonica | reverse complement strand
TTTTGTTGAGTGTTGGCAATTTGTAGTTGAGAGTGAGTGTGGTTGTTGAACTAGATGATGTATCTATAGTTTGTGTAAAGGCATATAGGAGCATGAAAATGATCTGAACAAGAAAGTGTAGTGCTATTCAAATAGATCAGTAAACCCCTATTATTTTTTGACAATTACAATAGTCAAATCCCCTCACCAGGTAAGCTCTAACAAGCTTAGTGTTATTCAAATCCTCTAACAAAGTGGTCCATTAGCTTGGATTTCAAATCCTCTACCGAGGTTACTCCTAACAAGGTATTGCTTCTACTTGGGCATGTGGCAATATAACAAGGATATTGAGAAGGTTGTTGATGATTACAGACATAGCTGATTAAAGATGTTTTACTATCTTGATATTATTATTTTGTCATTGATGTCAAGAAATTGAATTTCTAATTTAGTATGATGTTGCCATATCTTAACAAATATGATATGAAGATTATAAAGAAGTTGGTAAAGACACAGGAAAGAATATGATGAATAAAAGGATAAGTTATTCAATGGGCAACTCTATCGAGTCAGACAATGATGAGATCTTGATGTTTTAGATTGTTTTAACATCATACATATGTTGTAAAATGTAAAGGTTAATGATACACTATGTTATCAGCCAAAGAACCTAGTCGGTAAACCCTAAGGAACCTAGTCAGTAAACCCTAAGGTTATCGCAGTCGGTTAATGAAGACAGAATGTCTACCGAATAAATTTTAGTATTCATCGAATTGTAACTGACCTATAACAGAATGCATTAAATGTTTACATGTGATATTTGATGAAAGAAGTTGATGAGCTGGAGCAGATCAATGATTGGCAAGCTGTGGAAGAAGTTTATTAACAAATCTAAGGCAATGGAAAGTTAGCAAGAAGATCTACAGCTTAGATTAAACTGCATTACCCTAACACAAGTTCCAAGATGATTGTGCAAATTCTGAGGCAGGATAAAACATTTTTCAAATCGTAAGATACAATGAACTTGGACAAGATTGAAGATCTGATGGCTATGATTGATCATGGAAAATGCGATCAAGGAGATTAAGTAGTTAGATGATTGTTTATAAATAAGGGACTGTTGATAAATAGTGTATGTGGGCAAGTGTATGCACAGGGATGCTACATAGTGATCATCGAGCATAGAAGCTTGAAGACCTGTTGGAATAATAGAGTATTGATACCCAACAGTTAGACAAGAATAGTTCAATGTCTAGATTGTGTTGAACAAATAAGAATTTGCTTTGGCATTTTAGATGTAAAGTTGCAAATAGATTGTATTACTGTTAGCTTGTGAAAGCAACAGGAAATCTCTTAACCGAGTGGACTTAACAGTCTTATAAGTAAATCCTCTAACAAGGTGACATTCTAAATGAGTGTTTGAAATCCTTTGACAATGTCACTTCTAACAAAGTGAAGATCCTAATAGATTTGAGGGAAATCCCTTAACCGGGTCACATCTAGCAATGTGTTTTGTAATCTTTAACAGGATTGGCTTTTAACCGAGCATACTCTAGAAGAGTATATTTCTTAGTGGGTCCGAAATCCCATAGTGGTTTTTCCCTATTCGGGTTTCCATGTTAAATCTGGTGTTATGAGGTTTATTTTGTTCATATGCTTTTGAGTTTGCATGTTTGACAGTTTTATTCTATGGCTGATATATGTTACCGAGGTTGAATCTGATGTTTTCATTGATGATTAAGTTTGTATGATTCACCCCCCCCTCTCATCTTGTTGGCTATTGGATCTGTACTCATATTAAGTATTAGAACTATCAATTGGTATTAGAGCCTTAGACTCTGGAAGGAAAGTTTAAAGGCACTTGAGTTAAAGATCCAAAGATGTGTAAGAGGGATGCACCTAAGCTGAATAAGTCAAGTTTCTCTACATGGCAGAAAAGGGTGAAGCTACATCTATCAAGAGTTGGAGAATATGCTATATACTATCTGGAGAATGATTTTGTTACACCAAGCACCTATCCATTGACTATGGAAGAGATAAAGGCAAAGCAAGAATACATTCAAGCAATGATTGAAATAACATCTGCATTGACCGATTTTGAGTTTAATGATCTAGAAGGCTGCAATGATGCAAAGGCTATGTGGACTAAGCTCATATCTGTATATGGAGGAGATGAACATGTTCAAAGAGCAAAAGTTGATAGTCTAAGAGGACAACTTGAATCTATGAGGATGAATGATGTAATGCCCTGTTAAGAACCCTAAAGGAAAACATCATAATCTATGCAACTAAGGAAGAAATAATATTTTTTCTTTTTAATTAAGTGCATGAATTTAAACCTTAGCATACCTAATAACATAGCAGAAGTCTAACACCTGAATTTCCTAAGGGTTACCAACGAATATTACTTCGTAAATTAAAATTTAAGATAAAATTTCCACAATGAAAGAATCTAAAATACTTCAAGAAATCATATATTATATACAAAAGAATTAAGTAATTGAAATAGCATACATTACTGTGTAGGGGAAAAAGTGACACTAAGAAAACATGCCCTAATCTCACTTTCAACCACACACTTGTGGAATACGAAAGAGCGTAGAGGTATCACACAATTGGCTACTTATTTTTGTGGAAGAGAGAGCCACGAGCTACCTATTAGGATTTCTATTCCTTTGTTGCAAATGATAGATAGAATGATGCAAGTTCAATCCCTAACCCTAAAGTGTAAGTATGAACTAGTAACAAGATTGCAGAATTGAGATTAAACCATGGAAAGCTGTAAACACAAGGACAAGACAAGAATGCAAATGCATACCCAGAGTCAAAATCTAAGTGAAAATGTTTGGGACGGGGGTGCGGGTGCCACTGTCCTAATTTTGCCCCTGAAACTGTTGTTTTGCAACCTGAAAAGCTGTCGGAAAGTGCTGAAAACTTGCTGTGTGACAGAGGGACCAGGGCGCCCAGCGCCCCTGTCCTAGCAGGGCCAGGGCACCCCACACCCTTGTCCTGGTCTTTTGCTCTGAAACTTTGTGTGAAGTTTGATTTCCGTCTGCTTCTCCCGGATCTGTAACTTACGGCGTCGTCCGAATTCAGAAACCCAATCCCAAGGGAGGGGTACAAGCCAATCTTCAGTCGGTAATCTCCTATTGCTCTTCAATGTCTTCCAAGCCCTAAATGGATGAATGAAATTGATAAATGCTTGATAGATGGATGTTGAATGTTGTTGAAGTCTTCAAAGATCTACTCTTTCGCTGCATAGAAGGTCCTTGAAAGCCAAAATTCGGATCCTTTCAAATGAAGAAAGAGAGCTCTTATATATGAAACCCTAGGTCTTAATTTCAACTTTTGGCCGACCTAGAGATTGAATCTCCCACCAATTTCCTTGGGTTAAGATTTATTTTATGATTGGATCGTGCTCCTAAAATTTCGGGAAAAATGTCTGGGACCATGTGCACTCCGGGCGCCATGGTCCTGACAACTTTTCACCAAATTTTCAAGGCCATCGGATATGATGATTTTAGAGAGAATCCCGAAGTTACAGGTGATTTTGAGATGTTTTGACCCCCGAAATCAAGCCCCCAAGTTCGAAATAGGACCTAATTAGGGTTTTTGATTAAATGATGTATTGGAGGAATAAAATGAAAAGGGCACACTTTAATGAAAGGGCCCAACTTTATGATATGGGAGATGATAAAATAGAACCTTAGACCTAATTAAGTGCTAAAGGGGAAATGCAATGCAAAATACAAAATGCGCCAAGGCGGGTGCTAAACTAGGTGTGAAATTGTACCACCCTAGCAAGTGCGTACAATTTACGACGCTACAATTACAATGTTTCTTTGCTTACAATATTCGAAAATACATTTTTTTTTCAAAAAAGAAAATTACATCATGAGCTAAAATGTTACAAAATGAAAGCTACATAAAGCTTCTTTTCAAAACCTCTAGTTTTCAACTAAATAATGGTTAGGAGCAAGAGCTGGTACATGAATCACGAACCAAGAACATCAGCGAAGTCCTTCCTCGCCTAAAGATACATTCCAGTACATCCGATGGGAACTTACACTACCACCCGACCATGTGATTCTGAAAAGAAACCACCCCACCGTGCTGGAGATAGTAGATAACCCTCAAGCAAGCAAAATGAAACAAGAATGAAAGAACTACAAGACTCCACTTACATTCATGTGACCCAACTCACAAAACACTAGTGACTCTAAGGAGAAAGTGTCATCGCATGTCTTATGGTGGATACCATGGTACAACCTCCATAGGTCCCAACCCCCATCCTGGGTTATCCCGGTAACCTCTCCCGAACCTCTGATTCCAACTAAGACTCATGCAGACCTTACCAATCCTCTCACGAAGACAAGGTGGTAGGTTCACCATTCCAGGCCTTCTCGCTACATTATGAGCCCTATACTAGCACTCACCTATGTGCGAGGCACATTATTTTATTTAATTTTTATTCTACCCTTCCCTAATCATTTATTAGGTTTTCACTTTCTTAACCAACTTCCAACGGGTTATCTTGTCACCACTTCGGGCACGGCCCCCACTCGAAAGCCACTCTCTCTCTTAGGACACTACGGGTTAGTTCTATCTATAGAACTCTATGGCGACATAGACAGCCATACCCAATTTTGACCTACCTCAGATGAGAGATACATAATTACTAACCTAAGGTTGACCATTACGAACTACTCACAGTGGCTCATTTCCTTAAGGTTATACATCTAAATAACTGGCCAAAACATAGTACACAAGACATATTGACAACATGACTCAATGTACTTAGTTGCAATCACCATATAAACAAAGTAATCTTACGTACCAACACCTATCACAAAATTAATTTGCAATACGAATATACGTTGTCAAGACACAAAGAACAATTTGGATTGGTATAACACAAAATTTTACACTTATTAACATGTTTAAGAGTTCAATTACTCTTGTTAACTACTATAGGTATGCAACCCCAATAATTTCCACTTATACCATAGACTAAGATTAAAATAGATATATTTATTTCATCAAGGAAGTCTTATAATAAGACATAATACATTTCTTCATAGAATAATGTCTTTATTTTTATTTTTTTATTTTTACACTAGAGTGTTACATCATTCTTCCAAAAAAAATGGAGAAGTGCACTCGTCAGACTCTACATGATCTAAAGGAGTATATCCTTCAGACTTGCTTTCACTCAAGGGAAAGTACCCCACAGACTCATTATCACTTAAGGGGGTATACCCCTCCGACAAGTCAGAACTTATAACTATCGGCTTTTCAGGCGAGCACTCTAGCTTGGGTTCTTTTCCTTTTTCAATGGTAGCTTCTTTAGTTGGACTCTGAGTAGAACCTTTTTCTATCTCTTTTCTCTCTTCAGGAGCTGGGTTCTCTTCAGTAGGGTTGTCATCCACAACAGGCTTGACAGGTGTCAAAGAATCTTTCTTGACTTTCAAGTAGTGAGCATAACTTGCCACGGATTTGCATGTTGTTTGTTTAACTCATACCATCTCTGTAACGTATCAATAGTAAACTATTACCTCCCAGACTCTCCTAGAGCTACGTCTAATAAATCTTAATAACTAGGTTTTGAATGCAACCATACATTTCTTCCATATAATAATAAGTGTGCAATTTGAACTTAAACACTATTCCACTTCTATAGTCACAACATAATCACAACTTCTATTATATGATTTTATTTAACAATCCCTAACAATAAATAAAACATAACCATAACTATTTCATAAGCAAGATAATAAACATGACATATAACAAAGATTGTAAATATTGATGATCATAAACTAAGAAATTCCTGACCTATTGAAATGTTGATCAATGTGCAAGACCTTAACGCCCTTTTGCCGATAAATGTGCCTTGCTTGCGATCCTTTTCACCAATAATTTCCAACTCTATCAAAAAAAAAACAACTCTCTTGATACTATCAAAACTATATCCTCTCTACTAAAAAAAAACAACTCTCTAACTCTATTCTTCTTTCTACTATCCACCTTCCTTCCTTGGATTGCTAAAAAAAAGACTTCTCCCCCTTTCCTCTCTACTCCCACCCCTATTTATACTAAAAATCATCCATCGCTTCTCCTAAATCTGGGGCTTAATAATAGTTATTAACTAAAACTCTTTTACCTCCAACTCTTCTTGTTCCTCCACATAAGGAGTCCATCTCCAGTTAACTATAGCTCTTTGTGCTCCTTGATCGAGGTTATAGCAATTATCGGCTGGGTGGAGAGATCGGTATAATACATCAAACACTTATATGTTTTGTTTTCAGCGAATTGTGTGTTTAATCTGCCAGGTCTTAAGTCAACTAAGGTTTATGTTTCAGTCTACACCTTACGTGCCAGTCTCTTTTCCTCCTCAATCGGCCAATCTGCAGTTAGATGCAAACGAACTGTAGCTTGTGGAAAAATTGGACGTGGAGAAGTAGTTGTTTATCGCTTTGAACAGCGAGAGGGGTGAGAGGTGTCATTGCTGACTACAGTGTTAATGGAGGAAACCTCTCATTGCCCGCTGACTGCAGTGTTAATGGGAAGAGGGAGTACGTGGTGTATGAAGGAGGAGGGTAGTCAGTGGTAATACCAACCCCTCCCTATATTAAGGGGGGTGGTCGATATTACCATCGACCATCATTTACCTACTACAAACAATAACCCCCACCACCTCCTATAAAATCGAATCTGTTTTATTAGTTTTAATATAATTTCATTATTATATTTTAATAATTAATTAATAACTTTCATTTTAATATTTAAACATTAATCTTCCTAGCAATTTTACATTTAAATATATATAAATATATACTTTGTTTTCAAATGCTTATAACTAATGACCCTTTTTTTTATATAGATTTATATTCGAACAATCGAATTATATATATATATAACTCGTTCGAAGCGCTTATTAAATATAATATCTCTTTATAATTCTAACTTTATACATGCATAATCCAAAAACACAATAATCCGATGGGCGATATCAACTACTAATAATACGATCACCTTATCTTAACTCCAATAACTACTTATAAGTGACTATTGCCCTCCGAGTATATTATATCCTTACATATATTCAAATGATCGAATTGCAACTATTGAGCTAACAAGCTGATAAAATTCATATCAACTCATACCAAGATATTAACTCATCCTTTATAAACAATATTAAGTCACTAGATCACTTGATTCTTTTTCCTCTAATTACCAAAACTACTCTTTGCTCTTATAGATGTAATAAACGTAACAATTACCAATGACATACAAAAATTGGGAACATTGGACACGCAAACTGAGCAAGCATCATGCGACTTTTATAAAGATCAAACAATAAAATATGAAGACCAAACCAATTGACAGAACGACTAACTGAAGGCACTCACCCGAGTGTAACTGACTAAAAATAGGGTCAACTACTATCTCCTTCACTTCCATCAGAAAATATAAGGGACACTCAGACCTATGTAGCCAGGTGGAGATGATACCCTGTACCTACCCGGTACTTGTACCTGCAACATCCTACATCACCGACCACACATGCATATATATATAGAAATTTCAACATACACACCGATGAAGGAGAATCGCGACGTTCCCTATCTCACCGAGATGAGTGAAGGAAAATCGTCCCCTTGCATCCCATACACTCGCAGATACACAACACATAGTGCATAGATGAAGTAAAGCGTCAGTACATAGCAATGAACCATATAATGCCATAAAACATAAGTACATAAATACTGCAAATAAATCATATATCTCATAATCAGATAAAACATGGAACAATGTTATATAATTCCGAATAACAGATGATGATAATATATCCACTGAGAATAACAAGAACGAAAGATGAGTTCAAACGAGTAGGGGTACTACAAATGAAGGTGAGAACATAACCCAGTACAATACAAGACTAAACGAGATTGTAAATCAAATCAAGGGAGTAGGAGGAACTATTGAAGAAAAGGATGTGACAAGTAAGTTGTTAAGAACCCTTCTACCTGCCTATGCAATCCGAGTCTTTGCAATCAATGAATTGAGGTCTATACCTAATATGCCAGTTTCCTTGGATGCTACTATTGGTAAGCTACATGCATTTGAGTTAAGAAATTTTGATAACAGTGGGTCATCGGTAAATAAAGTTGAATCTGCATTTAGTTCTTTTCATCTGAATGAATCTAATGATTACAATGAAAGAAAGTATAAGTACTCTGGAGGAGATCATAGTGGAGCAAGTGAAAGATTTCAGAAGAACGTACACAAACTGTATGAAGAAATTAGAAAGCAAGAAGAGTTTGAAGCACTATTGGCCAAAAGGTTACCAAGAGGCAAAGGTAAGTATAAGGGGAAACTACCCTTGAAATGTTTCAATTGTGATAAGATTGGACATATGGATTCTAACTGTCCTGACAAAGATTTCACTGAAAAGAGAGATTACTGAGATGACAGACAGAAAGATAATCATTACAAAGGTCACCGAGACTTCAGAAGAAGAGATAGAAAGACCTGCTTAATTGTTGATGAGGAATCTGAAGATGATAAATCAGATGAGATTGATACAGAGGAATTTGTTTATGTGGCTATCAAGGATGGATCAGATGAAGAAAGGTATGAAGAAAAATCCCTAATATCTCACATAAACACTAATGATTCTTGGATTATAGATAGTGGATGCTCACATCATATGATAGGAAATAAACACAAGTTTGTTATGTTAGAAGATCATGATGGACGCTCTGTTAGATTTGGTAATGATGCACCATGTCCAGTAAGAGGTAAAGGATCCATAACACTTCTTGATAAAGCAAGATGCAATGATGTTTATTGGGTTGAAGGTTTGAAATATAGTTTGTTGAGTGTAGCACAGCTAAACAAGACAGGTTACTGAATAGAATTTCAGAAAAGAATTGTCAAAGTTCATGACAAAAATGGAAAGTTAGCTGCTACCGGGACACAAACAAAAGGTAATACATTTCACCTTGACTCTACTCACAACAAGTTCTTGCATGCAAATATTGATAACACCTAGTTATGGCAAAAAAGGTTTTGTCATGTTAATTTTGATAATCTGATCAAGATAAGTAAGAAGCACAGAGTAAGAGGTCTATTGAGTCTTGAAAAACCTAAGAATGCTATGTGCCAAGGATGCCAAATGGGAAAGATGACAAGGTCTAGCTTTACAAATAAGTCCTAAACTTCTAAGGGAATTTTAGATCTTGTACACACTGATCTTTGTGGTCCTATGAAAGTTCAATGTTATTATGGTGATAAGTATTTCATATTATTTGTGGATGATTATTCAAGGATGATGTTAGTAATGTTTTTAAAAGAAAAATCAGAAGCTTTTCAAATGTTTAAGTGGTACAAGGCTAGAGTTGAAAATGAAACAAGAAGACAACTGAAATGTCTTAGATCAGATAGAGGAGGAGAGTTCTCATCTGATGAGTTCAACCTATTTTGCAATGATCATGGTATTAAAAGACAAGTCTTTGCACCAAGGACTCCACAGTAGAATGGAATAGTTGAAAGAAGAAACAGATCTATTGTGGATTGTGCTACAACACTGATGATTGAGAAGAAGGTTCCACAAACATTTTGGAGAGAAGCAATAAGCACAACTGTTTACACCTTGAACCGAGTTCAATTGAAGAAAGGTACTTTGAAGACACTTTATGAAATCTAGTATGGCAAGAAACCTAACATAAGTTATTTTAAGATCTTTGGAAGCAAATGCTATGTTCATAAAGATGATAGAAATGGCAAATTTGATCATAAAAGTATAGAAGGAACATTTCTAGGATATTCTTCTAGAAGCAAAGCATTTAAATGTCTAATCAAATCATCTAACAAAATAGTAGAAAGTGCAAATGTGAAAATTGATGAATTTGCAGAAAGAACTGATGACAGGAATTCTAAAGAACCAGAAGACTATGATGAATTTGTCTATGTACAACCAAAAAGTGCTACCGAGATAACTGTTGAAGGAAATAAAGAAGATATCCAGTTACCGAGTGATGAAGAGTATCATACAGAGCCTACCAAGCCTGTATTAGCCAAATATGTCAGAAGACATCATGCACCAAGTCAGATTATAGGAGATAAGGATGATCCAGTGATGACAAGGAACAAACTGAGATAGAACACATGTTTGATATCTGAATTTGAACCAAGAAAAGTAAAAGAGGCATTCAACAGTGAAGATTGGATAAATGCTATGACTGAAGAGATTGATCAAATCAAGAAGAATGACACATGGACACTAGTCCCAATACCTAAGGACAAAAATGTAATCAGTACAAAGTGGATCTTCAGAAACAAGCTAAATGAGAAAGGAGAGGTCATTTAGAACAAAGCAAGATTGGTTTGCAAAGGTTATGCCCAAGAAGAAGGAATTGATTATGGTGAGACTTTTGCACCTGTTGCCAGACTTGAAGGAGTTAGAACATTGTTGGCATATGCTGCTTTCAAAAACTTCAAGGTATATCAAATGGATGTCAAATCTGCATTTCTGAATGGAATATTAGAAGAAGAAGTTTTCATTGAACAACCTGAAGGATTTGTTGAAGAAAATAGTAAAGATTAGGTATGTAAATTGAACAAAGCTTTATATGGTCTGAAACAAGCACCTAGAGCATGGTATGAAAGACTACACTCTTATTTGATTAAGATTGGTTTTATACAGACAAGTGAGAACAACAACATGTACATGAAGAATGATGAAAATGGAATACTAATCTCAGCCATATTTGTTGATGATATTATATTTTGTGGAAATGACTCTTTATGCAAGAACTTTGGTAATGAAATGAGCAAATAATTTGAGATGTTATTAATCAATGAGATAAAGTATTTTATAGGCTTACAAATACTACAAATGAAAAATGAAATTTTCATTACTCAATCCAAATATATAAAGGAAATCTTGAAGAAATTTGGAATGGAGGATTCAAAGCCAGTAAGTACTCCTATGACTACAAACTGCAATCTATCAAAGAATGATGAATCTGCATCTGTTGATGAGACACTCTACCGATCCATGATTGGAAAACTACAATATTTTGTTCATAGCAGGCCTGATATAGCACATGCAGTAGGTATTGTTGCAAGATTCTCTGCAGATCCTAAGGAAATACTCATGACAGCAATCAAAAGAATTTTCAGATACTTGAAAGGCACTAAAGAGTATGGCTTAGTATATCAGAAAGGAAATGATTTTGATTTGAAAGTCTATACTAATGTTGATTGGGCAGGCAACATTGATGATAGGAAAAACACATGTGGAGGAGCTTTCTTCTTAGGAGAAAGACTAGTGAGTTGGCTTAACAAGAAACAAGGATGTGTTTCTCAGTCAATAGTCTAAGCTGAATATGTTGTTGCAGCACTAAATTGTACCAACATTGCATGGATCAAACAATTGTAGGAAGGTATAAATGAGAAAGTTATCGAGCCAGTAACTATATTCTGCGACAATACTAGTGCCATTAATATTTCAAAGAACCCTATTATGCACTCTAAGACACAGCACATATCTATCAAATATCATTATTGTAGACACCTAAAATTGTCCAGTCTAATTAAATAAATATTTTATTTATTTAATTATCTAAGCCTAATTCTTCTATTAATTAAATAAATCTTTATTTATTTAATTAATTCATTTATCCTCTTCTAGCCTTATTTCTAATTTAAATAAATACATTTATTTATTTAAATTATCCTTTTCCTAAATTAAATAAATATTTTATTTATTTATTTAATTGATCCTATTTCTTCTATTAATTAAATAAATCTTTAATTTATTTAATTAATTCATTAGCTTTTTCTACACATGACACATGTCATTCATCTCTTAATTCCTACACTACCTACCCCTTTCATTATTTTGGTATTTCTTTTACCTACCCTCTAATCTTAGCCGACCTCTCTTTTTACACCTCTCAATCTTATCCCTCCATTTCATATTGTGTCTTCTATTTAAGGAGATGCCTTCTTCATTATCAAACCCTAATGCCTAATCACTCAGGCTGATGATCATTTTGACTACACTACGATCCTACTTGCAACCACATTCCGTTCTTTGTTGAGCTCTTGTGCATATAAAAATCTGAGAGCAAATATATCAAGCAAGATCAATGGAGATAGGAAGAATGGAGATCAAAACCCTATTGGACATGTGATGGTATATACATTTTGATTTTGTTTTACTTGCATTGTCTTAGGTAATCTTCATATGTTATGGTGGATCTTTGTTGATTGTTA
Organism: Cryptomeria japonica; assembly: GCF_030272615.1. Lineage (NCBI taxonomy): Eukaryota > Viridiplantae > Streptophyta > Pinopsida > Cupressales > Cupressaceae > Cryptomeria > Cryptomeria japonica. The sequence continues at coordinate 717,853,284 of NC_081409.1, read as the reverse complement.
GGCTAGGGTTTTGTGGTTGGATTCATTTAGCCTTTCAATATTGTTATTATTGTTATCCATTTTCACCATACACATTTTGGCATGCCCGGTGGGACTCTTGTCCCTTTGCATTTAACCTTTTTGTTGTAGATTTTGCGTTTTTGAAGTTACAAATCAGACATTTTTTGATGACATTTTAGGTTTTTCCATGTCTGCGAACTTTCGGATCGCGTCTCTGAGTTTCAGGAGCGTCTGCAGAATCTTGAATCGCATCTATGTTTTCAACAAATTTTATTTTGCAGGTTTTAGACAGGGGCGTCTGTGTTTCAGAAGCGCGTCTGCGTTATTTCTGCCCGCGTCTGTGTCAGAGAAGGGCGTCTGTGATTTTTGGCTGCGTCTGTGCATCACAGAACCGCGTCTGTGTCATATAGACGTGTTTGTGTCGTGGGTAACAGCGTCTGTGTTTTTTACTGTTTCAAAATTTTCAAATTTTCTTTGATTCGATTTTCGGATTTCGCACTTAGGGTTTTAGATTTGGTTTATTTTTGGACTAACCCTTTTAGATCTAGCTAACTAAGTTTGTGCAGCTTGTTTTGGAAGCAAAACATTTTTGTTGAAGGCCCCTCTTTCACAAAGTCTTTTGGGTTTCTAAAATTTACCTAACTTGTGTGCTTGCAGGAAGGGGTGATCATTTGAAACAACCCAAACTACTAACAAATTTTGTTGCAGGTCCTTGGCTAGGATTTTGAAATTTTGTTGTGTGCCTTGTTTTCATAGATTAGAAAACACTTCCATTGGTGCACTAAAATTGAATCATTGTCTTTTGTGTCTTGAGCAATAGGCTCTTTTTGTTTAATCTTTAGAGGGCCTGTCTTCTCGTATGGTCATTAGGACTACTAGTGAGAAGAGAACGACCCAAGTGGTAGCAAAAGAAAAGCCATCTTCTTCCAAACCACTATAAATAAATGTATTCATGGTGAAAACTATGAATAACATGTGCTAATTAGTTCATACCGACACTATGTCTCCCCATAAACCCGTTTGATCAAATTTATTTGATCATTTGTAGGGCGTAACCCCTACCGGCTGGGAGCCTTCTATATTTATAGAGCTGAAAGTGCCGCATGTATGGCCACACGAGCGGATGCCCTTACTAGCATCTTTTTGTTTTAGAAGCCCAAATCCTTCTAGTTGTTGAGGCAGGAGGTCGGACCTTTGGTAGCGGCCCACACACATACGGTTCTTAATAGAGATACAAAGTTCGCCATGGGGAGTTTTCATGGGGACTGATGCTTGGCTGACTCGGGAAGTGAGTGCCGAGGGTGGAGCCAGTGAGGTTAAGCATCTAAGTATCCACTCTGAATAGCATAGCCTCAGGGGTAAAACCCTATGTGGGATTAACAACTATTGTCTTGGCTAGCCATAAGAATTGTGCTTGTCTTATGTTAAACATTCAAACATTCAAGACCAAACAGCAAAACATTGTGTCTTTTGTGTCTTCAAGTGTATGCAAAACACTTTACATCAAACAACACACTTTTCTTGGAGTCATTTTGGGAGTCTAAACACTTGCAAACATTGAGTCCTCATCAACATTGTGTCCTTTTGTCACGAAAAATAGTCAAACAGTCAGATTTGGTCACAACAAAACAACTTCACAGATTGGAAAAATTGCACGAAGTTTACAGAAATGCATCTGTGTCTGTTTTAACCACGTCTGAATCATCTAAGCGCCTCTGTGAAGGGCATAATAGTGTCTGTGTTTCTAGCAGCGTCTGTGTCGAACAGAGACACATCTGTGTATGGGAATCGCATCTGTGAAGTATACAGAAGCGTCTGTGTCCAGAATTGAAAATTTTTATAGTCCAGCAAACAAAAGAAATCAGTTTCGGAATACTTGAGCTTCCTAGGTTGTTTCTTCAGGTTTTATCTAGCATTCAACCTGTCTTTGGGTATCATACAGTCCATCATTGCTTCACATCTCATTTACATTCATACTTGTCTAAACTTGGGTCAAAAGGTCACTTGCTTGTCCTCATCATACTTTGTCAACACACTACATACAACTACACTTTGCTAAGTGGTCCCTCATCAAGGTTTCTTACCTTTGGGTCTCATTTGGTCTTACTTAGAGTCAAGGTCAGCTTACCTCATCAAGAGAAACTATCCTCTCTTTGGAAGTCACACCTACTCTACTACATACATACTTGGTCTTACACTTTGGACATTGCAAGTACACCTCAGACTCATTTACACTCCATACAACTCTTGGTCTTCCATACTCTTGCCATTTTTTCATCTAGTCTCTCACATCTTGGTCAATACCTATTTCATGGTTGAAACCCGTCTTCAAAAATCTAGGAGAAAAGATAAAGAAGCTCAAGAGTCCGCAAACATGAGTTCTTATGAGTATGACAATGATTTATTTTTCAATCCTGAGCACACTACATTGCTTGACATGGATGTTTATAGAAACATTCCAAATGTGGAAAACACAAACACTATAAACAACAATGCTACACACAATGACAATGTGGACAACTTTTCAATACAATCAGTAGATGTAGAAGAATCCATTATGATTCCTCATTTCAATAGATTGGTTGAAGAAATAATGAGGAGGGATAGACAGTACTTTTTACACATGATGGCACAAAGTGGAGCTAAAATACCTCATGACTTTGACATGTCTCAACTTATGGAAAATCGACCCTCGCAACAAACTCACTCCAACATGGATCAAAGGAGACCTAATAGTGGAGGAAATAGAGGACCGCATATGGTACCTGAATCACCATCAGCTTTGCTTCAAAAACCAGAAGTCCCACATACACATGGTCAAACATATGATACTTACCTTCAAAGACAATTATGGAAGCCTTATGCAGATAGATATGCTCAATCACATGCTCAAGCTATGGATCCACCAAAACAATTGGACATTCAAAGGCATGCTCAAAATTTGGACACAAGGAAACCTCATGTCAAATTTGGGGGCAACACAATAGAACATGACATGCCTATAGAATATGGTATACATGCACAAAATAGATATGGGGTTCCTCAACATGAAGCTATACCAAGTGCTCCCTATATGCCGCATCAATATAGACCTCCTCCATATGAACATGTGATTGATCAATATCATCCATACATGCAACAAGCTCCTCCTCAAATTGGTGTCTCAAACATGGGGTATGCTACAAGAAATCGATCTCCACCTAAGAGCAATTTGGAGCAACAAATCAGAGATTTACAAAAGAAAATGGAGGACATGAGTACACCAAAACCAACATACACTATGAGAGACATATATCCTTATCCATTTGATAAGAGCATTCCAATGCCTCCATTTCCTGCACACTTTGTGACGCCAAAATTTGACAAGTATAGAGGAAAAGGGGACCCCAAGGCACACATAAGACAATTTTTCACAGCTTGCATTGAGGTAGCGGCAGAAGAGACATATTTGATGAGATTGTTCCCACAAAGCTTAGGTGATCAAGCTATGGAATGGTTCTCCCAACTACCACCTGGTATTAAGTCATGGGGTGACTTAGCAGAGGCATTTATTCAACATTTCTCCTACAATATAGAGACAGACATATCGATCACTACTTTGTGCAATACCAAGCAAAAAGAGGGAGAATCTTTTGCATCATTTTTACAAAGATGGAGAAATCTAGCCAGCAGATGCTCTTGTGAAATTCCACAGAAACAAATGGTAGAAATGTTCACACAAAATGTTAACAGGGACATTGGCTATGATCTAAGAAAAGCTTGTTTGTCCACCTTCAAGGACGTCATTGAAAAAGGCTTAGCAACAGAAAAGGTTCTAATGGAACAAGGAGTCATTAAGATATTCAAGGAAAACAAAGATGACTTTAAAGGAAAAGACAAGCCAAGATTTTGGAATAAAAACAAAAACACAGTCAATGATGGTGTTGTTGATGCCAATATAGTATGACCCAAATTCATTTTTTCTGGATCAAGTTCTACAAACAATCAAGTGAATACTCAAACAACTTCTAGATCACGAAGGAAGTACACCCCATTGGGAGAACCACTTGAATCAGTCTTCAAAAAGCTAGTGGCAAACAAACTGATCATAGTTCCAGATTTTCCTCCATATGAACCAAAGGTCAAACCAAATTGGTGGAACGATGATGAATATTGTGAATTTCATAAGAGCAAGGGTCATAAAACAGGTAATTGTCATCGACTGAAGAATATTGTGCAAGATCTCATTGATAGAGGTGACATTGAGATTGAGGGACACTCATCCAACCAAGAACATGAGATGTTTAAGGAACCCTTCCCAAAGTACGACAAGGGAAAAGCCAAAGTCACAGATGATCACGCCAACTATACTAGAGCACCTTACAACTATGACTCAACTATCAATCACATCTCAATGGACAATCATATCTCTACTATTACCATCAAGAACAAAAACCCTAAGAATCCTCCTCAGAGACCCAAGATTGTTCTAAGAGGTGTTGGATCTTCTTCCGAACCTACCTCTGAATGTCATGTTACAACTTGTCGAGGTAAAATTACGTTGCCAGGTGCCTCCACTAAAAATACCGCTTCTTCATCAACCAAGCTTGAGTATGACCTTGTAGAATAGTTAGGGAAGACACCCGCGCTCATCTCCATCCTTGAGCTTTTACGTATATCCCCTGCTCATAAAGCTATTTTTGACAAAATCTTGAGAGATACTGTCGTTCCTACTGATCTGAATGTGGACCAGTTTCAAGCCATGGTGGGATACCTATCCATTCCACATTCCCTTACATTCACAGAAGCCGATGATGCCTCCGTAAGTCAGCCACATAATGCACCTTTACACGTTGAAGCTTTCATACACAAACATCGAATAAAGCGAGTCCTGATAGATGGAGGAGCTGGTCTAAACATTTGTACATTGAGCACCATTAAACAATTGGGATATTCTGATAAAGCTGTGAATTTGACAAATCAAATCACCATCAAGGCATATGATGATGAAGAGCATTCATCCAAGGGCACAGTCACCTTACCTCTAAGAATTGGGCCAGTCACAAAGGATGTGGTTTGTCAAGTCCTAGATCTGGATCTCACATACAACATATTGCTAGGACGTCCTTGGATTCATGAAATGAGGGTAGTCCCATCGACATATCATCAATGCAATAAGTTTCCTCATAATGGAGTCGAGGTAAAAGTTAACGGTGATCCTAATCCGTTCATATATTGCAATAACCTGAGATCACATATTGAAACCATCATTCCGAGTAATTGTGAGGCTGCTCCTTCTTCGGCATACATCGACCCTGAGTCATTGAAACCTTCGACATCAAAACAAGGTGAACTTAAATGAAAATTTCAAGACAAAGGCATGGGAGAATACACTTTAAATCAGACAATGTATTTACGACAAGTCATGAGCTCTCCAAAAGAATATGGAAGGCCACATCCTAACAAGCAAATATCCATCATGATACTCAAATGGGATCCTACTACCTTTCAAAGATGGGGCGAACTAGAAGAGGAAGATTTATATAAAATTCTCTATAAAGACATTGAAGATGATGCACATGATCAGATCAATATACCTTGTGAGAAATATGGCAAAGGCTTCAAGATTCTACAAAAATTTGGGTATGATGGAAAAAGCCCTCTTGGGTTACGCAAAGAAGGCATCATGGAGCCCTTACAACCTGAATTAACTGTAAAAAGGGAACGCTCAAAGGGACTTAGTTTTCTGACTTCCAAGATCCACACTAAAAGGATAGAAGAGGCATCACAAATCAAAGTTGCCAAAGTTCAACAAGAGGATTACTATTCCATAGATTCCAACGAATAGGAATGGGGTTTAGACAAATCCTTCAGTGATTATGAGCTCACCGAGACATTCAGAGAGCCAGATGAACCCACAAAAGAAGAGGAATTTTATAAAAAGTTCAGAGTTGGTCAAGAAACAACTCAGAAAGATTGCACACAGTCTTCGTTTCAAGGTTCTAGGTCAAAATCACATAGGATGAGGACACCTATCCCGGAAGGCGCTACTAGTGATGACAATTTGAATTCGCTTGCGATCGAAACTGATGAGGAGAGTGCCATCGATGACCTCAACGATTGCCTCGATATACCCAAATATAACCACATCTTCACTCTTAGCCCTGCAAACTTCGAAAACATTAAAGGCCTTCCCCTTGTTCACCACCAACTCATTGACTGGGATTATGAAGGACCAGCACAATTTGACACATTCCAAAATGATGAAGCTATTATTGACTATCTTGGCATACGAGATGATCTTCCCCCTGGGGACCACAAAGCAGGATACACCATAGATCTCAACAACATGGCATATTTCGGTGAGGGTGTCGGACCTTCCAGTCGCAAAAATGTGAAAATAAGAACAAATCAAGGGTCTTATAGCGAAAACAACACTGTGGCGCTATCTGATCCCAAAAAAGTAAAAAAAAAGGATGTATCTGAGGGTGAAAACCTCTTTGAGGCACCCGAAGATGGAAGGCTCGACATTCTCCCAGCATCATATGAGGAGAAGTCATCCATGTTGGTAGAGGAGACTATCAAAAAAAACATTGGTACAGAAGAGGTTCCACACAATATATTCCTGGCTCAATCATTGACAGAGTCCGAAAGGTCAAAATTCATAAGTTTCTTCAAAGAACGACAAATCAACTTTGCATTGTCATACGTTGATATGCCTAGACTAGATCCGGATTTGGTAATGCATCATTTGACAGTCAAACCGGGGGCAAAGCCAATGAAACAGAAATTAAGGAAAATGCATCCACAAGTGGCATTACTAGTCAAAGCAAAGCTGGAGAAGTTATTGGATGTCGGATTCATATGCCCAATTGATTATCCCGAATGGATCTCCAATTTAGTACCTGTCAGTAAACCAAATCACAACATCAGAATATGTATAGATTTCAGAGACATCAACAAAGCTTGTCCGAAAGATGACTTCCCATTACCAAATATCGACTTGATCGTTGATCTCACAGCAGGTCACGAAATGTTATCTTTAATGGATGGATTTTTTGGTTATAATCACATCAGGATTGCACCCGAGGATCAACATAAAAAATCATTCACTTGTCTGTGGGGAACTTTCTGTTGGAATGTCATGCCCTTTGGGCTGAAAAATGCAGGTGCTACATATCAAAGAGCAATGACCACTATCTTTCATGATCTCATGCACATAACCATGCAAGATTATGTTGATGATCTCTTGGGTAAATCAATAGACAGAGATACACATTTGGACATACTTTTAGTCGTCTTTGATCGGTTGGAAAAATACAAGGTAAGATTAAACCCCAAGAAATGTGTCTTTGGAGTAACCTCCGGGAAGCTCCTAGGATTCATTGTATCCAAAAGAGGAATCGAAGCCGATCCAGCAAAAGTCAAGGCTATCTTGGACATGCCGCCACCCAGAAATATCAGTCAACTTCGATCCTTACAAGGGAGACTCCAGTCTATACGAAGATTCATAGCACAACTTGCAGATAAGTGTAATCCTTTCCAGCACCTGCTACATAAAAATATCAAGTTCAAATGGGATGATAACTATCAACAAGCTTTTCAGACGCTCAAAGATTATCTTTTGAATCCGCCAGTTTTGATGCCACCAATTCCAAATCAGCCTTTGTTACTATACATATCAGCTACTCCAATAGCGCTGGGGGCACTCCTAGCACAACAAATTGCTGACGGCAAGGAAAAAGCAGTATACTATATCAGTCACACATTGGTGGGATATGAGCTAAACTACACACCAATCGAGCGTGCATGTCTCGCTGTGGTCTTTTCTTCACAGAAATTATGACATTATATGCTCACTCATAAGACTAAGTTGATTGCAAGAATTGATCCATTAAAATACCTTCTCAACAAAGCTACACTTACTGGGCGACTGGCCAAATGGGTAATGATCCTAAGTGAATTCGACATCGAGTATGTAGACAGAAAAGCAATAAAAGGACAAGCAATCACAGATCAATTAGCAGATGCTCCCACGATAGATGATGTCCCTCTAAATTCAGAATTTCCAGATGAATCCATTTTAACAATATCACATGCAAAGCCATGGCAACTATACTTTGATGGTTCATACACACAACATGGGGTAGGAGCTGGTATTCTCTTTATAACTCTTCAAGGTGATTCTATACCAAAATCATGCCGCTTATCATTTCCTTGCACTAACAATATAGTGGAATATGAGGCATTAACAACTGGATTACGAATTGTAGTTCAATGGAAGATCCAAGAACTTCATGTTTTTGGGGATTCTCAACTTGTCATCCATCAAGCAACTGATGATTACCAAACAAAAGATGAAAAATTAATGCCTTACAAGCAACTGGTAGATGATTTGAAACAACACTTCACAAAGATAGATTTTGAGCAGATACCAAGAGAGCAGAATCGTGCTGTAGATGCCATGGCTACAATTGCTTCACTAATTGACCTACCTCAAAATGAAACCTGCTATGAGTTCCTAGTAGACAACCTGTTGGTTCCTTCATATGAGATCACTCCTACTGAAATGATATGCATTGTTGGTCCCGAATCCCAGTTATATGGTTCCATCTTCACATATCTTCGCGACAATATCTTACCTCCTGATCTATCGAATAACCAACGTCGCACTTTCATTCGCCAATCCTCTTGATATGTCATTCTAGCTGATATCCTATACTGACGAGGTCTAGATGGCACTCTTCTTAGATGTTTAGAAAGCGACGAAGCTCAGATTGCGTTACGTGAAGTGCATGAAGGGATATGTGGTCCGCATGCTAGTGTTCCTACCTTGGCCAAGAAACTCATCAGGACTGGATACTACTGGCCCAATATGGAAAAAGACTCATATCAGTTTGTCAAGAAATGTAAGCAATGTCAAATTCATGGAGACCTCATACATGCACCAGCACAAGAACTACAACCACTTGCGTCTCCTTGGCCCTTTTGTTAGTGGGGACTTGATCTCATAGGCAAGATTCACCCTCCTTCTTCCAATGGTCATAAATTCATTATCACAGCCACAGAGTATTTCATAAAGTGGATTGAAGTCGTGCCTCTCACACAAGTCACTGGGGAACAAATTGCTACCTTCATCCTTAACTATATCATTTGTCGATATGGTATTCCTAATTCCATTATTACTGATAACGGACGTCCCTTCAAAAATCAGGATGTTCGTGAACTCTATGACCGCTTCCATATTTCCCATCATTTCTCCACACCATATTACCCCCAAGGTAATGGCCAAGCTGAGGCGTCTAATAAAACAATTCTTAAAATCCTCAAAAAGACAGTCGACGACGCTGGCCGTAACTGGCATATCCAACTCAATCTTGCACTTTGGGCCTACCGCACAAGTGTCCGCACACCTACAGGAGCTACACCCTACTCACTTGTCTACGGCGCTGAAGCCATCTTGCTTATTGAGGTCGAGTTACCTTCTTTACGGGTCTCTTTGCAAAACATTATCACTGATGAAGATTACAGGGTCTCTCGCTTACAAGAACAAGAACTGCTGGATGAACAGAGACAAACTACTTTTAATCATCTCAAGGATTACCAACAACGAATGAGTCACAACTACAATCACAAAGTCAAGCCTCATACATTTGAAGTAGGTGACTTGGTTCTCAGAGAAAATCCCAAGAATCAGCAAGACAGAGAGAAGAAGGGCAAGTTCGAACCAAACTGGCTTGGTCCTTACATTGTTATAGCAGCCTATGTATTTGGGGCATATCAGCTCTCTACTATAGAAGGTGAACCTTTGGAGGATCCTATCAACAGCAGGCATCTTCGCAGGTTCTACACATAGCTCTTTGGAATATCCTAATTTGAAAAATACAAAAAAATCAAAAAATTTCAAAAATACAAAAAAAATCAAAAAATTTCAAAAATACAAAAAAATCAAAAAATTTCAAAAATACAAAAAAAATCAAAAAAAAATCAAAAATACAAAAAAATCATAAAAACAAAAAAATCGTTACTTGGTGAAAACCTGGCAAACAGGCGCCTTGTGACACAAAAAAAATTGAAAAATCCAAAAAAAGTAAAGAGAAATAATTTCATCCAACGATGAAAACCACTTCGGTGGCACCCTGGGCAAGTACCATGGTGAAAACTGGGTCACCAACGCCATGCGTAGAGACATTGCTCTTCCCTCCTTCAGGATTCTCTTTCATCACTTCACTTTGCACACACTCACAACCTATTCATTCATAATAAACTTACCCATTCTCATCATGGCTTGTTATTGATCTACCCAAGATTGGTTAGCCATTCATAATAAACCCCCCTTTTTTTCACTCTCTTTCCATCCATAATAAATCAGATCCTATCTGTGGCTAAGGCAATTCTTACGTCTAGTGATGGGTGTGGAACTGAGAACACCACATGTTTCGAGGAGTACAGTTTCTTCTAGCTTCCTTCAAGTCTATCTGCGCACAATCCGCAATAAAGCAACATTTGCATTGCCAGATCCGCAATAAAGTTTCATCTTCTCTGCAATAAAGTATCAGCTTCATGGATTCAGTCAGTTTCAGATGAGACACAACAGCAACAATGAGCTTCAACAAAATCACATCTTTCAACAGACTCAGACAACATATGGTTCAGTGCTATCTATCCTTTTTTGTGAAAGTAAACATTGTGACCACAATCAAATAAGACTTATACAAGTGACAAGAGACACTAAACTTGAGGACTACAGTGGATGTTGGTGTCGAGTCTTGGTTTTCTTTTGATTTTATCTTTTGGTGACATGTCTTTTAGCTTTTCCAGGATGTCTTTGACTAGAGATTCTATCTCCAGGATGTCTTTGACTAGAAAGGCGAGGATGGGATATCGTCACCTATTTGTATTTGCTGTCTATGGATTGTCTTTTAGTAAAGCTATGACTTGTCCAAGGATATGAGGACACTGTGAGTCTAGTATGAACTGGGGCATTCCTTGTTTGTGACCGTCTTATCTCCCTGCAAACAGGTACAATGACTTTCTAGGTCGAACGTATGCCTCGATTGTCATAACCTATTTTGCCATAATAAAGCTCAATGATGATAACGCACAAGAAGCTCTTTCACTTTCATATCTTCCCCCCTTTCTTGATTGACTTCCATCATCCTTCTCGAGTCCGTGTAGCCTACTATCACATGACTGAGTATAATGACACACCAAAAACATTTGCATTTCATGTAGTTGCACCTGCATTACCACATATAAGCATTTCATATATACATATAGATATCACAATTGCATCACATCCTGCACACAACATCTGTTAGCACAATTTACATTTACATTATTATATTCATCTGCATCACATACATTCACATTTGCATCATGCATCACATAAACAACATAAAAGAACAAAAATATCGCATTGCATCATATATACATTTGCATCCATGTCATAAACATACATTATAAGAACATCTCATCACATAGGTACACATGCATATAGTTGCCGCAAAGATGAATCATCTCATATATATAATCAAAAGTGTCATGGTACAATGATGTCAAAAATCATATGGCTACAAAATCACCCGCAGGTGTCTACAATACAAAAATAGTACAAATACTGATACAAGGGAGCCCTCTATGGCTATGATGAACTCCCTCCCTCGGAGCCGCCTGGCCTCGATGGAATCTGAGCCCTAGAAGGACCTGCTCCAGGATCACCCTGCTTGTCCCCCCTATCTGGTGGTGGTGGAGGACCCATGACCCCACCACTCGATGCCTATCTCCTTCGGCTCCCTCCCGTAGCTGTCGCTGTCTGCGATGGTCTATGGAAGCTCCTCACCCACTGATCTGCTGGCATGGCACCATAATACAGGTCCCTCCAGTAGGCAATCTCCTCTCCAGCTTGCAGGACATATGCGTAGCCTGCTCCTGTGTCCCCCGCCGCCTGCCTCCCTACCCTCAGTGTTGTCTCAACCTTCGTGTAGCGCTGAATCGCCTGATCCCTCTCCCGCTCAGTATCCCTGAGCCTGATCCTGAGTCGGTCCCTCTCCCTCTCCAGATCCTGGATCTCATCTACCTGGCCCTGGCAGATCTCCCTAAGCTCAATCAGCTCATCCTCCTCTAGATCCCCACCCTCTGCCTCTGCCTATGGCTCTCCCTCTGCGGGTGCCTGCCCCTATGCCTGTCCCTGTACCTGTACTGGTGCCTAAATGGGTACCTATCTCGGTACATGCCTAGGTCCCTGTACCTATCTCCGTCCCTGCTCCTGTGCCTGTACTGGCACCTATCCCTATACCTGTCCTTGTACCTATCCCTGTCTCTGTCCCTGTGCTCTAGGACCCTGTGCTGCTGGTACCTGCAGGGGCAATCCACCGCGACCCCTCACCACCTGGGCCTGTCCCTCCTGTACACCCTCCCTCCGAGGTGCCACCCTCCTCTCCCCAACTACTCCCCTCTGCCTTCATTGGCCTCGGCCCCCATCACCCCCACCATCATCATCATCATCTCCTCCTCCATCTCCCTCCAGTAGCTCTCCTGGATTTGTCAATCGAGGGAATGGATGCTCGGCCCAATATGCTGAATACTCTGCATCCATCCTGGCGTCCTCGATCTCTGGCCACATATCTCAGGGTAGGGGCACCATCTCTGCTAGCTATGTCAGTGCCTGATCATATGACAATAACGGCCCGAACTACGCCTGATCCCTAATTGTATGGGCATACATACCCAAGCCTCGTGGCATCCTCTGGATCCTGCCATACTACCTACATACTCTGTCCACCAGCTGTCTCTCCAGTATATAGGGCATCCGCCCAATCAGATACCTGCTCCAGAAGGTGTAAGGTAGCTCCACTACGTCATCCTCCCACTCCTCACATCCCAGATACGGCCTCCAGATGACTACGTCAATGTCATCTATCACTTGCCGCCAATGCTCTAACCTGCCAATCCGCGGCTGCGAAGTGATCATGTCATACAGATGAACAAAACTCCATCCATGACCTCTCCCTCTGAAATGTATTAGCCGCGTGATAGGCAGATGCTCATATGCCCAAACCTGTAGTAGTGTCACTCCACAGCCCAGTCCCACTAATCCATGATATACAAACTGGTGAAGCTCATAATATAGGTGGGCCAACACACATGGACCCCACGCATATCTGGTGTGCTGTGTCACCAATGTCTCCAGTGCTCCTCCCCAGCCCACTGCCAACCCCCGTGTCGCCTTGTCCGGACATAGGAACCCACTGATAGCTCCTCCAATCACAACTGGCAAGGTTAATCCTGTCACGGTCATGGTGTCTCATGCCACATGTCTTGCTCTCATCTCTAGGCTGGGATCCTGAAACACCCGTCTCAAAGCCTCTCTGTCTCTGTCGCGATCGTATGGAATCAGATCTCCATCAATCGGTATATGTAGAATCCTGTATACATCCTCAAGGGTGACTGTCATCTCACCCATCGGCAAATGAAATGTGCAAGTCTCTGAATGCCATCTCTCGGCCAGCGCGGTCAGCAAACCCATGTTTGCCCGAAACTCAGGCACATATAGCATGTGTCTCAAACCCATCTCCTCGACGGCAGCTCTATCCTAAAATGATAACTCCGGTCACAATCTCTATGTCGACGGTAATCTCTCTCGTGACTCTAACATAGGCAAATACTCCTGCAGTCAAACAAATCAATCATGTCAGTCATCATGGCATTCACTGTTTATCACAAAATGTTACCTTTTATCTAAATGCATATGGTTATCTATCTTAGTGACACTCACTGTTCATCACAAAGTGTTGCTATCTATCCTAGTAGTGCTCCCTATTCATCACAAAGTACTACATGTGTGACACTCCCTATTCATCACAAAGTGTTACTCACATCTTGCACTCCCTGTTCATCACAAAGTGCTGCTCATCCTTTGGGTACTCCCTGTTCATCACAAAGTACTCTATCTTGGTGCTCCCTGTTCATCACAAAGTGCCTTGATCTATCCTAGTCTTCCTAGAGGACCTGCTTGAGTGTATCCTCTTAGCAGCTTATCCAATCGACAGCGTATGTTCATCATAGAACTGCCGATTTGACCTAGAAGACCAAAACCTTACATTTTTCAGACATAAACGCATTTCTAACTCACAAACGCGCCTATAGACTGCACAAGCGTGCCTAAACAACATAGATGTGCCTGTTTGACATAAATGGGCCTACATTGTCCACAAACGCGACTTTGCAACATAAACGCCCTTGAAGGACATAGACGCACCCGCATTTGGCACAAACGCGGTTCCAGACACAGACGTGTCTGGCACCGACATAGACGTGCCTGTCGGACACAGACGTGCCTGGCACCGACGCAGACGCGGTTTCCCAATTTTTGCATTTTTTGCACCCTACTTCTAAGCGCATTTATTGCTCTATTCGACATGCATTAATGACAAACTTAAATGCGTCAAAATACAAGGAGGTTTGGTGGTACTTACTGGCTCTCCTGCCTCTACTGGCCTCTGAAATCGACGAACGCGGTCGAATCTGTGTACGAAAGCCATCACTGCTGACTGCTGCTGCTCTTTTTCTTGCTCTGCACTGTGATCTCGTGAGGGTGTAGATGACAATGAGGATGTCTTTTGCCCGTGGTCTATCTTATAGCCTACCCTAGCCCTCGCCTTCATTTCCCGAGTCAGTCTTCTTCATCCCGTGACTTTGTCACTTTATCCGATCAGTCCATTCTAGACTTTCTTTCTTATCGAGAGATTGTCTGCAATCTTTCCAGACATTTTTCATCCAATCTTTCGAGGGGACATATCATTCCCATACTGGGGCAACTCTGTATCAGTTCATCTTATCTTGTTTGAAACAACGCGACAAGCCGCATTGTCTCAAAGAGGGGCAAAATGTAGACACCTAAAATTGTCTAGTCTTATTTATTTAATTATCTAAGCCTAATTCTTCTATTAATTAAATAAATCTTTATTTATTTAATTAATTCATTTATCCTCTTCTAGCCTTATTTCTAATTTAAATAAATACATTTATTTATTTAAATTATCCTTTTCCTAAATTAAATAAATATTTTATTTATTTATTTAATTGATCCTATTTCTTCTATTAATTAAATAAATCTTTAATTTATTTAATTAATTCATTAGCTTTTTCTACACATGACATATGTCATTCATCTCTTAATTCCTACACTACCTACCCCTTTCATTATTTTGGTATTTTTTTTACCTACCCTCTAATCTTAGCCGACCTCTCTTTTTACACCTCTCAATCTTATCCCTCCATTTCATATTGTGTCTTCTATTTAAACAGATGCCTTCTTCATTATCAAACCCTAATGCCTAATCACTCAAGCTGATGATCATTTTGACTACACTACGATCCTACTTGCAACCACATTCTGTTCTTTGTTGAGCTCTTGTGCATATAAAAATCTGAGAGCAAATATATCAAGCAAGATCAATGGAGATAGGAAGAATGGAGATCAAAACCCTATTGGACATGTGATGGTATATACATTTTGATTTTGTTTTACTTGCATTGTCTTAGGTAATCTTCATATGTTATGGTGGATCTTTGTTGATTGTTAGGCTAGGGTTTTGTGGTTGGATTCATTTAGCCTTTCAATATTGTTATTATTGTTATCCATTTTCACCATACACAATTATCTTAGAGAAGAAGCTCATGAAAAGAAAGTGGTGTTGGAATATGTTAACACAAAGGAACAAATAGTTGATATCTTCACCAAGCCACTACTAAAGGACACTTTTGAATATCTTAGAAGTAAGTTAGGGGTCCTACCCCTATCTCTTACTCACTGACAGAGTTCAGTGAAAGCATCACATCGATGAATCTATTGAATATCTTTTAGGGAGCTAATGCTGGAGTGATACACTTTAGAATGCTTTTCTGAAAGTGTACTGGAACAATATTGGGATAATACAGAAAATGATATAGGGAACAAGAATTGTAAACAAATGCTCTGACTGAGACTCAGTTGATACACATCAGCAGGAAATAACTTCTTACAGAAACAACTTATGTTTTAGTTCTTTTCTTTTTGGCATTGTTGTCAAAGGGGGAGAAGACTACTAGGAGGAGAAGACTACTAGGAGGAGAAGGCCTTAGAAGATTGAGAGAAAACCAGAAGAGAAGTCTGATGTATGGGGGAGAGTATTTCAGCATTTCAGAATCACAGCAGTTTGAATTCTTAATGGTCAAATCAATTGGTTTTGCCATCAATGCCAAAGGGGGAGATTGTTGGCAACATAACAAGGATATTGAGTAGGTTGTTGATGATTATGGACATAACTGATTAAAGATGTTTTACTGTCTTGATATTATTATTTTGTCATTGATGTCAAGAAATTGATTTTCTAATTCAGTATGATGTTGCCATATCTTAAGAAATATGATATGAAGATTATAAAGAAGTTGGTAAAGACACAAGAAAGAATATGATGAATAAAGGGATAAGTTATTCAATGGGAAACTCTACCGAGTCAAACAATGATGAGATCTTGATGTTTTAGATTGTTTTAACATCATACATATGTTGTAAATGTAAAGGTTAATACTACACTATGTTATCAGCCAAAGAACCTAGTCGGTAAACCCTAAGGTTATCGCAGTCGGTTAATGAAGACAAAATGTCTACCGAGTAAAGTTTAGTATTCACCAAGTTGTAACCGAGCTATAATAGAATGCATTAAATGTTTACATGTGATATTTAATGAAAGAAGCTGATGAGCTGGAGTGGATCAATGATTGGCAAGCCGTGGAAGAAGTTTGTTAACAAATCTAAGCCAATGGAAAGTCGACAAGAAGATCTACAGCTCAGATTAAACCGCGTTACCCTAACACAAGTTCCAAGATGATTGTGCAAGTTTCGAGGCAGGATAAATGTTTTTCAGATCGTAAGATACAATGAACCTGGACAAGATTGAAGATCTGATGGCTATGATTGATCATGGAAAATGTGATCAAGGAGATTAAGCAGTTAGATGATTGTTTATAAATAAGGCACTGTTGATAAACAGTGTATGCACAGGGATGCTACATAGTGATCACTGAGCATAGAAGCTTGAAGACCTGTTGGAATAATAGAGTATTGATGCCCAACAGTTAGACAAGAATAGTTCTATGTCTAGATTGTGTTGAACAAATAAGAATCTGCTTTAGCATTTTAGATGTAAAGTTGCAGATAGATTGTATTACTGTTAGCTTGTGAAAGTAATAGGAAATCTCTTAACCGAGTGGACTTAACAGTCTTATAAGTAAATCCTCTAACAAGGTGACATTCTAAATGAGTGTTTGAAATTCTTTGACAAGGTCACTTCTAACAAAGTGAAGATCCTAACAGATCTGAGGGAAATCCCTTAACCAGGTCACATCTAGCAATGTGTTTTGTAATCTTTAATAGAATTGGCTTTTAACCGAGCATACTCTAGAGAGTATATTTCTTAGTGGGTCCAAAATCCCACAGTGGTTTTTCCCTATTTGGGTTTCTATGTTAAATCTGGTGTTATGAGGTTTATTTTGTTCATATGCTTTTGAGTTTGCATGTTTGACAGTTTTATTCTATGACTGATATATGTTACCGAGGTTGAATCTGATGTTTTCATTGATGATTAAGTTTGTATGATTCACACCCCCCCCCCCGCGCGCTCATCTTGTTGGCTATTGGATCTGTACTTATATTAAGTATCAGAACTATCAAGGCATTATAGTCAATCCCTTAATTAGGTGGTCCCTAAAAGGATCTGTTCCTAACAGGACTTATTGTAAAGCTTTAACAGGCTTGGCTCCTAATAGGGAGAACTTCAGAAGAATTCATATTACTTGTGGGTATTCATCCCCACCGTGGTTTTTCCCATTTGGGTTTCCACGTCAAAAATGTTGTGGCAAGTGGTGAATAATTTTGTGGTTATGTTTACTATGGTTGAATTGCGTAACTACTAAATCCACTTTGATATGTTATGTTAACCGACAACAATCTAAAATATGTTTTACTTATGTCAGTAAATTATTTGGATGTTTTGGTTAAAAGGTTTTGAGAGTTTTAGAGTTGTTTTAATATTAGTCTGTTATAATAGTCAACCAATTTAACTTGGCAGTTTGGAGTTTTCTTTGAGAGGTTGTTTTAGAGATTGGTGAAAGTTTATATAGTTTTCTATCTACTAATTCACGCCCCTCTCAGTATTTGACCGGATCCTTATTCTTTCATCATAGCATCAAAATGAAGATGGAGTAGTAGTCAGAAACAAAGCTAGATTGGTATGCAAAGGTTATGTACAGGAAGAAGGAGAAAACTATGGTGAGACATTTGCACGAGTTGCTAGATTGAAAGGTGCTAGGACTGTGCTTGTATTTGTAGCATATAGGGGATTCAAAGTATATCAGATGGATGTGAAGTAAACATTTCTAAATGGAATATTAGAAGAGAAGTATACATTGAGCAACTAGATGGTTATGCTTTGACTGATGCAAAGGATATAGTGTGTAAACTGCACAAGGCACTATATGGTTTATGGTTTGAAGGAATCACCAAGAGAATGGTATGAAAGACTACATTCACACCTGATGAAGATAGGTTTTTAGAGAATCAGTGAAGATAGCAATATATATCTAAAATCTGAAGGAGATAAGATACTGGTTAGTGAAGTGTTTGTAGATGATATCATATTTGGAGGAAATGATGACATGAGTGATAACTTTGCAAATGAGATGAAAAGTGAATTTGAAATTTCTCTAGTAGGAGAGATAAAATTCTTCATAGGTTTGCAAATTCAGTAGATGAAGAGTGGTATTTTTATCACACAATCTAAGTATGTGAGAGAGGTATTGAAGACATTTGGAATGAGTGACTATATGTTGGAATTTGCATGAAGATTGCATTAATGAAATGTTATGTTGTCATTGATGTCAATTAACCGGTAATGATATTGTTATAATGTTGTTTTGTAACTGGTAGGAAGAGCTAGTGAAGGAAACTTTAACCTATAGGTAAGTTTATGGAGTGAACTGACATTGCTAAGTATTGGAGAGTTGAACCAGTAAACCCTACATGTTGATTTGATAAACCCTAATTGATTAAGTTTGGTGAATTGGTGATACTGGTTTATGATCTGATGATGAATGGTAATGATTATGACACGTATGCATATTGTATGAGCATAGTTTCAAACTATTTTTGGCATGTTAAGATAATGGTTTTTTATCTTGGGAATGAGAAAGTATATTGCATGTAATGCAAAATGTGTGATGACTTACTGAGTTTGATGAAGCAATGATCAAGGAGAGGTTAAGGATTTCTTGTATGATGTGCAAAGATTGTTATGTAATCCAATGATCATATCTGAACTAACTTGTTTGTAATCTCTATCAGAGAATTAGGTTTTTGTTGTGTTACTAACCTAATGGATTTGTTTATAAGGTCGATGAGTTGTTTTGTTTATTGTGTTGGCAAAGTTGTAGTTGAGTGTGTGGTTGTCAAATCGGATGATGTATCTATAATTTATGCAAAAGAAGATAAAACTTGAAAAAGATATGAACAAGCAAGTGTGGTGCTATTCAAATTGATCAACAAACTCCTGTTGTTTTCTAACAATTATAGCAGTAAAATCCCCTAACCAGGTAATCTCTAACAAGCTTTATGTTATTTGAATCCTCTAACCAGGTGGTTCGTTATCTTGGATTTCAAATCCTCTACCGAGGTTACTCTTCATAGGGCATTTCTTCTAAAAGGCATTATAGTCAGTCCCTTAACTGGGTGGTCCCTAACAGGATCTGTTCTTAACAAGACTTTTTGTAAAAGCTTTAACATGCTTGGCTCTTAATAGGGTGAACTTCAAAAGAGTTCAGATAGTTATCTTGTGAGTCTCATGTCACCAAGGATTTTCCCATTTGGGTTTCCATATCAAAAATATTGTGTCAAGTGGTGAATGTTTTTGTGGTTATGTTTTTTATGATTGAATTGCTTAACTACTTGATCCACTTTGATAAGTAATGTTAATCGGTAGAAATCAGAAATAAGGTTCTACTTATGTCAAGTAAATGTATTTGGATGTTTGTGAGTTTCAAGTTGTTTATTGTTATCTATTGTAACAGTCAACCAATTTAACTTGACAGCTTATTATGACAATGATATTGCATTTATTGTTTAGTGGTTTAACTTGTCAATTTAAAGTTTACTTTGAGAGGTTTATTTCAGAGTGAGAGGAAATTTTATCAGTTTTTCTATTTACTGATTCACCCCCCCTCTCAATAGTTGATGGGATCCTTATTATTTCATCATACCATCAATTGGTATCAGAGCTACTCAGGTCCTCTAAGGTCTAAGCCTAACAAATTGAGGGAAAGATCTTGTTGAACATGATGAAGAGGGAAGGTTCAAAGTTTAATAGAGAGAACTACAAAATATGGAGTGATAGAATAAAAATTTATATCAAGAGTCTTCGAAATCAATATTGGGAGGATGTTAATACTCAATATGTTGCACCTAGTGGGATTATAACTGATGATCAAAAGAAAGAGCAACAAGGAAACAACCAAGCACTGGAGGCTATTATCAGTTCGTTGTCTGATGCAGAATATGTTGACGTTCATGGTCTAGAGACTGCACATGAGCTATGGAAGAAACTTGAAGAGATTTATAGTAGCGATGAACATGTGAAGATTGCCAAGGAAGAGAGTCTAACAGGAAATTTTGATGACATGTCGATGGTTGAAGGTGAGAATATCCAACAATACAGTCATAAGATAAAAGAGATAGTTGGAGAGATCAAGAGTACTGGTGGTAAAGTGGAAGATACCATAGTGGTTAGTAAGGTGTTGAGAACCATGCTACTGGTCTACGCTATCTGAGTTGTAGCCATTTAGGAGCTAAAGTCAATTGACAAAACCAAGAAAATCCTTGACTCCATCATTGGTAAGCTTACTTCTTTTTAATTAAATGGTTATGATGGTAGTATTAGTAAATCTATATCAATATTTAGAGATTTAGTTTCTAACCCATCTATGAGGAAAAGTAGAGATGATAGTCACTATCATGAATCTAGATCCAGTAGAGAAATTGATGATGAAAACAGTTTGGTCGAGCTTGAAGCATTGTTGGCCAGGCGATTGCCCAGAGGTATCGGTAAATATAGAAGTAAATTACCTTTAAAATTCTTTGCATGCAACAAGATTGGACACATTGCAACTAACTATTCTAATGGTGATAATGAGCACAAGTGAGAGAAGTTTAAGAAGTACAAGGGAAAAGGAAAAAGAGATTGTCGTATTGCAGTTGATGGTGGTATCACTGATAAGGAATCTGAAGGTGATGCTAATGAAGAGATTGACTTTGTATCCATTAAGGAGGAGATATCTGATCAGAAGGCTTTAGTTTCTTGCATGGATAATTCTGATGATTGGATTATTAATAGTGGTTTTTCACATCACATGCCTGATGACTGGAGCAAATTTCTTTCTTTGAAGGAATTTGATGGCGAAGTTGTAAGATTTAGTAATGACTCACCCTGCATGCTTAAAGGTAAGGGAACTATTTCTCTTAATGCGAAGAGTAGTGCAAATAATGTCTATTGGGTTGAAGGCCTCAAGCATAATCTTTTGAGTGTTGCTCAACTCAATGACAAAGGATACCCATTGGACTTTAAGAATGGTATGTGCAAATCTATGGGAGCAAAGGTGAACTTATTGGAACCGGCAAGTAGACTAAAGGTAGCTTGTTTCACCTGAATCCTAAACTCAACAATTGTTTAATTGCTAAAGTGGATGATTGTTGGCTTTGGCATGGGAGATTTCATCATTTAAATTTTGATACCATAGTTCAAGTGAGTAAGTCCAAGATAGTGAGAGGTTTGCCTCAATTGGACAAGTTGGTTAATTCTCTATGTAAGGAATGTCAGTTGGGAAAGATGACTTCCTCAAATTTTAAGAGCAAGTCTTTTTTAGTAGAACATCTATTAGGTTTGGCTCATACAGACCTCTGTGGACCAATAAGGACTAAAAGTATTCAAGGTGACATATATTTTATGATCTTCACTGATGATTTCTCAAGGATGGTGTGGGTCACATTTTTGAAGGATAAAACAAAAGCGTTTAGTAAATTCAAGGCATTCAGGGCCTTAGCTGAAAAGGAGAGTGGTAAGAAGATAAAGTGTCTGAGGACTGATCGAGGTGGTGAATTTACTTCTGAGGAATTCACTAGATGTTGTGAAGAAAATGGTATGAAACAATAGCTTTCTGCACTGAGGACACCACAACAAAATGATATTGCAAAGAGGAACAACCAATCAGTTGTTGAAGCTACTAGGACGATGCTGATACAAGGAGCTATACCAAATTTTTTTTGGAGAGAAGTTGTCAGCACAACTATCTACACAATGAACCAGGTTTTGGTAAAAAGAAGCAAGGATAAGAATCCTTATGAATACGAGTATTGTACATCACCTAATGTTGGTTATTTCAAGATATTTGGTAGAAAATGTTTTATTAAGAGAGGTGACTATGTTAGTAAGTTTGAAGCTAAAAGTGATGAAGTTATATTTCTTGGTTATTCCACCAAGAGTAAGGCCTACAAATGTTACAATAATCAGACATTGAAAATCATTAAGAGTGTTGATGTTAAAGTGGATGAGTATCCTGAAGTCTTAGGAGAAACCAATGTGGAGAGAAAGGATGAAGATCCTTGCATTTTGTTTTTGGAACCAAAACCTTGGAAACCTAAAACTGGTAAAGTAAATGTTGATGTACTAGTTCAACTAAAAGAAGTAGATTCAGAAGAAGATGAACCTGAAGAAAATGATCATGTTATTCTGAGGTATGTGAAACTCAATAACAATCCTGACCAGATTATTGAAGATAAGGATGCTAGAGTACTAACTAGAAGAAGAATTAGAGAGAATTCTTGCATGATCTCCACTATTGAGCCTAGAAATGCTAAGGAAGCATTTGGAGATGATCATTGGGTCAAAGATTATGGAGGAGGAGCTTGATCAAATTGAGAAGAACAATATGTGGACCCTAGTGCCACGATCAATGAATAAAAATGTCATAGGTACTAAGTGGGTTTTCAAGAACAAGTAGAATGAAGATGGTGCGGTAGTCCGAAACAAAGCTAGATTGGTTTGTAAAGGTTATGCACAAGAAGAAGGAGAATATTATGGTGAGGATTTTGCACTAGTTACTAGACTGGAAGGTTTAAGAACTCTACTAGCTTTTGCAGCTCATAAGGGATTGAAAGTATATCAGATGGATGTGAAGTTTGCATTTTTTAATAGAATATTGGAAGAAGAAGTATACATTGAGTAGCCAAATGGTTATTCCTTGACTGATGAAAAAGACATGGTATATAAGTTGCACAAGGCATTATATGGATTAAAGCAAGCACCGACAACATGGTATGAAAGGCTTCATTCACACCTGATGAAGATAGATTTTTAGAGAACCAGTGAAGATAGCAACAAATATCTCAAATCTTAAGGAGATAAGATACTAGTTAGTGAAGTGTTTGTGGATGATATCATATTTGGAGGAAATGATGACATGAGCAATGAATTTGCAAATGAAATGAAAAGTGAGTTTGAAATGTCTCTAGTGGGAGAGATAAAAAAAATTATAGGTTTGCAAATACAACAAATGAAGAGTGGTATTTTCATTACAAAGTCTAAGTATGTGAAAGAGGTATTAAAGACTTTCGGTATGAGTGACTATAAACTAGTTGGGACACCAATGGTTACAAGTTGTAAGTTATCTAAGGAAGATGATGCCACATCTATTGATGAAAAGGAGTACAAGTCAATGATTGGAAAATTGCACTATGTTGTTCATAGCAAACCGAATATAGCTCAAGCAGTTGCTCTAGTTGCTAGATTTTAGAAGAATCCTAAGGAAACACATTTGATAACAACCAAGATGATATTCAGATATTTTAAAGGCACTGTTGACTATGGATTATGGTATCCATATGAAGGAAACTTTGACTTGAAGGTGTATACAGATGTAGATTGGGCAAGTAATGTTGATTATAGGAAAAGCACAATCGATGGAATATTCTTTCTAGGAGGAAGACTTGTTTCATGGAGTAGCAAGAAGTAGAGTTGTATATCACAGTCTAATATTGAAGCTGAGTATGTTGTTGCTTATATGAATAGTACCCATGCTATTTGGATGAGGCACATTTTGGAAGGTTTCAAGATGAAGTTTACAGAACCTGTAAAGATCTTATGTGACAATACCAGTGCCATAAATATTTCCAAGAACTCTATTTTGTACACACGAACCAAGCATATTGAATTGAAGTATCATTTCTTAAGGGGAAAAAGTGTAGAGTAAAGATGTGATCTTGGAGCATGTTTCTACCAAGGAGCAGCTTGAAGATATCTTTACTAAACCTCTGCCTAAGACCACTTTTGAGTATCTTAGAAGTCAGCTAGGGGTTGTACCCCTTCATGAGGTGAATTGAGCATGATGTAGATTACATCAGTCCCAGAGCTACTTGTAGAATTTTACAGTAGGATTGGTATAGAATTGGAGTTATTCCATAGGGGGAGCATCAAGTTGCAGGTTGTTGATGCTAAATAGTTAGTTTGACATTGCATGTTTTACTTTCAATTTGGCATTGTTGTCAAAGGGGGAGAAGAACTATGTGATTTTTGGAGGTGAATAATTGTATGATTGTTCTATTGCTAGCTACTAGCTAAAGACAAGGAGAGTACATGCTAAAATGTAAACCAAGATTCCTATTCACAATCACATCAATCAATGGTATTGATATTTGTATTTCCATCAATGCCAAAGGGGAAGATTGTTGGCATTTGCATGAAGATTGCATTAATGAAATATTATGTTGTCATACATGTCAATTAACCTGTAATGATATTGTTATAATGTTGTTTTGTAACCGATAGGAAGAGCTAGTGAAGGAAACTATAACTGGTAGATAAGTTTGCTTAGTGAATCGGTATTGCTAAGTATTGGAGAGTTGGACCAGTAAACACTACCTCTTGATTTCATAAACCCTAACCAATTAATTTTGGTGAATTGATGATATTGGTTTATGATCTGATGATGAGTGGAAATGATTATGACACGCATGCATATTGTATGAGGAGAGTTTCAAAGTGTTTTTGGCACGTTAAAATAATGGTTTTTTATTTTGGGAATGAGCAAGTATATTGCATGTAATGCAAAATGTGTGATGAGTTACTAAGTTCAATGAAGTGATGATCAAGGAGTGGTCGAGGCTTTCTTGAATGATGTGCATAGATTGTTATGTAATCCAACGGTCATACTTGAACTAACTTGTTTGTAATTTCTATGAGAGAAATAGGTTTTTGTTGTGTTACTGACCTAATTGATTTGTTTATAAGGTCATTGAGTTGTTTTGTTTAGTGTGTTGGCAAAGTTTTAGTTGAGTGTGTGGTTGCCAAACCAGATGATGCAAATGCAATTTGTGTAAAAGTAGACAAGAGTATGAAAATGATATGAACAAGAAAGTGTAGTTCTATTCAAACAGATCAACAAACTCCTTTTATTTTCTAACAATTATAATAGTAAAATCCCCTAACCAGGTAAGCTCTAACAAGCTTTGTGTTATTCAAAATCCTCTAACTAGGTGGTTCATTAGCTTGGATTTCAAATCCTCTACCGAGGTTACTCCTCAAAGGTATTTCTTTTAACAAGGCTTTATGGTCAATCCCTTAACCAGGTGGTCCCTAACATGATCTGTTCTTAACAGGACTATTTGTAAAAGCTTTAACAGGCTTGGATCCTAATAGGGCCAACTTCAGAAGAGTTTAGATAGTCATCTTGTGAGTCTCATCTCACCGTGGTTTTTCCCATTTGCGTTTCCACGTCAAAAATATTGTGTCAAGTGGTGAATTTTTTTGTGGTTATGTTTTCAATGGTTGAATTTCTTAACTACTTAATCCACTTTGATAAGTTATGTTAACCGACAGAAATCAGAAATAAGGTTTGATTTTTGTCAAGTAAATGTATCTAGATGTTTATGAGTTTCAAGTTGTTTATTGTTATCTGTTCTAACAGTCAATCGGTTTAACTTGACAACTTATTCTGAAAATGATATTGCATTTATAGTTTAGTGGTTTAACTTGTTAGTTTAAAGTTTACTTTGAGAGGTTATTTCAGAGTGAGAGGAATGTTTATTAGTTTTTCTATCTACTAATTCACCCCCCTCTCAATAGTTGATCAGATCCTTATTCTTTCATCATACCATCACTATAAACTAGTTGGGACAACAATGGTTACAGGTTGTAAACTATCTAAGGATGATGTCGCATCTGTTGATGCAAAGGAGTACAAATCAATGATAGGGAAATGACATTATGTTGTTCATAGCAGACCAGATATTGTTCATGTGCAGTTGGTTTACTTGCCAGATTTAAGAAAAATCTAAAGGAGACACACTTGAGAGAAACTAAAAGGATATTCAGATATTTGAAAGGTACTATTGACTATGGATTATGGTATCCAATGCAGGTAACTTTGATTTGAAGGTTTATACCGATGCAAAATGGGCAAGAAATTTAGATGATAGGAAGAGCACAACCGGTGGTCCATTCTTTCTTTGAGGAAGACTTGTATCTTGGAGCAGCAAGAAGAAGAGTTGTATATCTTAATCCAGTACTGAAGCTAAATATATAGCAGCGTATAT
The DNA here is from genome assembly GCF_030272615.1 of Cryptomeria japonica. Lineage (NCBI taxonomy): Eukaryota > Viridiplantae > Streptophyta > Pinopsida > Cupressales > Cupressaceae > Cryptomeria > Cryptomeria japonica. The sequence continues at coordinate 717,826,628 of NC_081409.1, read as the reverse complement.
GAATTGTACCCAGACAATCTGGATGAAACACATTCTGGAAGGATTCAAGATGAAGATTACAGAACTAGTAAAGATTTTATGTGACAACACCACTGCAATAAATATTTCAAAGAACCTAGTGTTGCATGCTAGAATCAAGCATATTAAGTTGAAATATCATTTCTTGAGAGACAAAGTGCAGAGTAAAGATGTGTTATTGGAGCATGTATCTACTAATGAGAAGCTAGCAAATATATTTACTAAACCTCTGCCTAAGACTACTTTTGAGTATCTTAGAAGTCAACTAGGGGTTGTACCCCTACATAAGGTCAATTGAACATATGTAGAATACATTAGTCCCTAAGCTAATTGAAGAATGTTGAAGCAGGATTCATTTAAAGTGGAGTTATTCCATAGGGGTAGCATTAAGTTGCAAATTGTTGATGCAGAATAGTTAAGTATGACTTTGCATGTTTTACTTTCGCTTTGGTATTGTTGTCAAAGGGGGAGAAGAACTATGTGATTATGGGGAGAAGAATTGTATGATTGATAGAGAAAAGATCCATAGCTAGTTACCAGCTAAAGACATGGAGACTCAGTTGAAGGAGAGTACATGGTAAAATGTAAACCAAGATTCATATAGATGTGTATGTGCATTACTCTCAATCATCACAATCAAGGGTATTGATATTTGTTTTGCCATCAATGCCAAAGAGGGAGATTGTTGAAATTTGCATGAAGATTGCATTGATGAACTATTTTATTGTCATTGATGTCAATTACAACTAGTAATGATTTTGTTATGATGTTGTTTTGCAACCAGTAGGTGATCTAGTGAAGGAAACCGATATTACTTGAGAAGCAGTGATATCAACCAGTAACCCTACCTATTGATGTGCTAAACCCTAACCGATGGAACTTGGTGAATGAGTTGTATTGGTTTATGATCAAATAATGAACGATAATTATTATGCCACATATGCATGTTGTATGTGAAGAGTTTCAAATGGTTTTGGCATGTAGAGATAACTATTTTATCTTGGGAATGAGCAACTACATTGCATGAAGTAGAAATCATGTGATGAGTTACTAGAATTGATTAAGCGGTGATCCAGGAGCGGTCAAGGTTGTCTTGAATTATGTGCAATGATTTCTATGTAATCCAATGGTCATACTTGAACCGATTTGTTTGTAATCTCTATGAGATCTTAGGTTTGTGATGTGTTACCAACCTATTGTTTTTCTTATAAGGTCGATGAGTTATTTTGCTATAGCATTCGCAGTTTTGGTTAAGTCTAAGTGTGATTAGTTGTCAAACCAGAAGGTGTATCTACAGTATGTGTGAAGGTGGATAGAAGCATGAAAAGGATCTAATCAAGCAGAGTATTCCTATTCACCAAATCAACAAACCCTTGTTGTTCTCTAACAATTACAATAGTCAAATCGCTTAACGAGGTAAGCTTTCAAAGGCTTAGTGCTATCTAAATCCTTTAACTAGGTGATCCATTAGCTTGGATTTCAAATCCTCTACTGAGGTTAATCCTAATAGGGTATTTCTCCTAATAGGGCATTATAGTCAATCCCTTAACCGGGTGGTCCCTAACAGGACCTGTTCCTAACATGACCATTTGTACAACTTTAACAGGATTGGCTCCTAACAGGGCAAACTTCAGAAGAGTTCATAATACTTGTGGGTATTCATCCCCACCATGGTTTTTCCCATTTGGGTTTCCACATCAAAAACATTGTGTCAAGTGGTGAATGTTTTTGTGGTTATGTTTGCTATGGTTAATTCTCTTAACTGATAAATCCACTTAGATATGATATGATGACCGATAGTAATCTAAAATGTACTTTTACTATTGTTAGTAAAGTATGTAAATGATTTTTTTATAAGGTTTTGAGAGTTTTGGAGTTTTTATACTATTATTCTATTATGGCAGTCAACTGGTATACTTGATAGTGATATTGCAATTTGTAGTTCAGTGTTTGAGCCAGTTAGTTCTGAGATTGACTTCTTAGATTATTTTGAGTTTGGTGAAAGTTCAGTCAATTTTCTGTCTACTGATTCACCCCCCCCTGTCAGTAGTTGTCTAGATCCTTATTCATTCATCATACCATCAAATTCAACACCTAGCCTTGAAAGGAGACTTGAAATTCTCAATGCTTGAATGAATGCTTGCACTTGATTTCACTTATGACCAACTTCATTTTTCATCGACTTATGATCAACTTCTCTTATTTTCTTCACTTATACAAATAGGAGGGGAAGTGCTTCTTATATACTAGCCAATTAGGGGTATTTAGGCAATTTCCCATCTTAGGCCTACATAGAGAAACTTTTCCCGCTTCAAAATTGACAAGATCAATGCAAGGAAGGACCAAAGGGAGCCCAAAATAAATCTAGGGAAGGGAACCATGCCATTGTTCTAGGGGGACAGGGGCACCACACCCCTATCCTAAGGGGACATGCCCCTGACCTACACTGATTTAGGATGGGAAACAACAAAAAAGAGTGCAGAATGATGGAAAATGAAACTTTTTGATGTTTTGAGCATGTTTCGGGTCTCTGATTAGGCTTAGGGATTCGTCCACTAATGCAAAGACACAAATGTGGTTGAAAATGTTAAGGGTTGCAATTTTATGATGGTAGATTTAGCCCCCACTTTAGCGGGAGTGTAAGCGTACACCAATACTACTGGTAAAGTACAAGGAGACAAGATTGAAAGACTTTAAACATGTCAAGGAGGCAAGATACACCAAGCCCCTGATGGACTAAGGATCTTACGACTTTGATTGACAAAGTAAAAGGGAAGATCAAGAGGGAGAACCATGACTGCAAGTAGTAAAGTTCTCATCACTATGAGTCATAAAAAGAAAGGTTACCAAAAGTTCAAAAGAAAAGCCAAGTTCACTAAGTATCTCTAAGTATCAAGAAGGAAAATATGAGCTAAGTTTATGCCCCCATATTAAAGTGATCGTGCATGCCTTATTGGGAGCGATTTCTTTAAGGTAGGATACACCTAAGAGAGATAAAGAAAGGGAGCATGTTATCGCAAGGATTTAGCCCCCAATCAAGGAATAAACCCAAGGATAATGAACACAAAACATAAAGCACAAGGCAGCTTCACTTTCCTTAGGGTTAGTATGTTGTATGATAACTCATGTATATAGTGTATATATATGCATAGAATAGTCCTCATTCCCCAAAGAAAGGAAACCACATTGGAAGAAAGGGAACACATATTTCTTTTGAGTCAACATGAGAGAGACCAAAATAGATCTCAATGCTTTGAATTGTCCTCAAGTAGACATCATTAGGGACAATAAATAGAAGAATTTGGATACACATAGAAGAATGGTCACAAAAGAGCAAGAAAGGAGAGAGGTAGAGGATCTATGGTGCTAATGCAGCTAGTCTAGCATGATATCCATCCCCTGATCTTGCTAATCAGGAGTGACATTGAGCATAGCCGATTGATCTATTACAAAATCCAAACAAGGACTATGCTCATGTGCTAAGTCACTTCCTTCATTTCTAGGAGCTAGGATTAAGGCTTTTGAAAGTTCTACAGATAAATGTTTGTCAACATCAACATATTCATATTCACTATCATAAGCATTAGGAGTTATATTTCCATAATGAATAACATTTTCACCCATTTCTTCATCAAGATTAATAAAAAGAGGAGCTTTAACATGAATAAAAGTTAAACCATCACATGTGTTTTGCAACTTATGATTGGAAGAGTTAGGTTCAACTTCTTGCTTAGAAGAAAATGGAATCATGTCAACTATTTGTGTTTTGGGAGGTTGAATAGTTTGAGAAACAACTTCATGAGCTCTAGAATGGTGTTTCCATTGATGTTCTCTTACACAATGATTTTGTCTAGTCTTAGCGAAAGACTAAGAAGACTAAGGTATACTTGTTGAAGGAGGAATGTTCTCATCTTTGGAAGTTGGATGGTTAGGTTTGGGTTTTTTAGCTTGGACAAGCGGAGAGGCAAGTCTCTTCTCTCTATAAGAGGAAGGAGGTGGAACTGCACCATATAAAGGAGGAATGTTTGGTGTAGGAAGGAGACCAAGTCCATCATGAGGAGGAGGAATAGGTCTGACCTTAGGAGGAATATTATTGTTCTTCTAAGGATAAGGCAGAGTGTCATCCATAGGAATAGGTTGCCAATCTTCCTTAGGAGGAAGATTAGTTCTATCTATTGGGGGAGTAACTTCATCTTCAAGAATGATGGGTATATCAAGTGTTGGAGTTATAGGTTGGCTTAAGGATAAAATCATATCTTTGTTCCACTTTTTATAAGATTGAAAGAGAGCATCACTTATTGGTGGAAGAGATCCAAATTGTTGTGGCCAAAAGTAATCAATAGGAACACCTGATCTTTTTTCTGTTGGTCAAAATAAGCTATGGTTAACAGTTATGATTTCTCCATTGTGGGGAAATTTCAAACACTTATGGATTGGAGAAGCAACATCCTTCATGGAAGATAGCGAAGGGTAGCCTAACTTCACACAGAATTGCTCAGATGAAGGAATCATAACAAAGTTGATATCTATAGATTTAGTATGAACCTCAATAGGAAGTGTGATAGAACCAATATTAGGACAAGAAAATCCATCAAATAACGTAACTACCAAATTATTATCATCATAGATTGGTTGATGCAAATGTAAAGTATAAAGATATTCTTCGTTGATGACATTAACCATGCAAGAGAGATCAATAAGAACACCATGACAAGGTTTGCTATGGATCTTCTCAACTATGTATAAAGGGTCATTAGGTTCCTTAATGGTCTCACTATAATCAACTGTGATACATGAATCCTTAGGTGTTTATTGTTTCTCTACCAAATTAACCACATTTTGAGATATAAAAGTGAAATGAGAGGGAGAGAAAGAAGTGTGTCCAATACCAATAGCGTTAGAGGTATGAGAAGGTAAAGGATCAATGAAAATCTTAAGATTTTAATTAGGAGGAGCTATTGATTTGTTTCCCTTATCATTCACACCTACCACTGATATAATATTATTATCAATCAAGTCTTGAATCTTACATTTTAATGCAAAACATTTTTCAGTATCATGACCAGGTTGACAATGAAATTGACAAAAGGAATTATTATCAAAGTGGGGTGAAGTTTCCTTAGAGCGGTCAACAGGTTTTATTGGAGGAAGTTTGATAACATTTCTTTGTAAAAATTGAGACATGATTCTATACAAATATTCATTCAAAGGAGTACATTCTTTCTTTATTTTCAAAAATTTAGAAATAGGAGGCATGCCTGTTGTAGTATTCACATTATTGTTGTTGATGGTTTCATTGAATTTAATGAAGCCTTTGTTTGGTTTGAACTTCACAAATGGTTGTTAAGCAATCTCACCCTTATCACTCAAAGCCATAAGAGTAGATTTCCCCAATTGACTCACAGTCAGTTGATAATTGTGAAGTGTTTTACACAATTGTGGGAAGGAAGTAAACTCACAAAAGAGAAATTTTTCCCTAATATCATTTTGCAAATTAGAAATGAATATTCTTTGAATATCATTATTAGGCATTGGAAAAGAAATTTGAGAATAAAATTCTTGTATCTACCAATGTAGTCAATCAATTTTTCTTTAACACCTTGTTTACAATGCATTAAATCAGTCAAAGTGATTTTAGGACCTATGTTGTTTTGAAATTGTTGAATAAAAACATTTTATAATTGTTGAAAAGAAGTAATAAAATAAAAAGGAAAAGAGCAATACCATTGTAAACCCTTATCTCTCAATGTTCTAGTAAACAATTTAGCAAACAATCTTTGATAATGAGAAAAGTTAGTACACAAAGTTTGAAATGTTTTGACATGTGTTAAAGGATCACCTTTTCCATTATCGAGTTCCAGTTGAGAGACTTAAACATGTTTAGGAGGGACAACTCTTACAATATCAAGAGAAAGTGGGCTCGCAATGTCAAATGTGGCCACACTAAACCTGGATTGACTCATTAAAGGAATTTGTTGCTACAATGAAGACACAATTTGAGCAAGGTTATTGATGTTTACTTTGATTAAAGAATTTGTGTTAGACATTTTTGATTGAGAAGGTGGTGTGATGTTATTGAGAATAAGGTGGTGGGACACTATGGTAATTAGGAATAGGTGACAATTGAGTAGGTAATGGGATACTAAAAGGAGTAAAATGATTTAATGAATTGATCCCTTGTGTCACATTGATTGGTTGATAGACGATAGGAATACTCATTGAAGGCATAGATAAAGATGGAAAATTGAATGAAGAAGAGGGGTTTTCCCCATGACTAATTATTGTAGGTATGACAATTGAGTTGAAGTAGCCATGATGTTTGAAATGAAAGTAGGAATACTAGCCATAGAAGTGGTCAAAGGAATATAATGATTGATTTGTGTAGAAGGCTGTGAATACCCTAGGTTCTCAGCACAACTCTTCATAGGCATATCATTTGAATCAACAATATGAGCAATACCACTCAATATATAAATTCCATTCTTTTCACTTTGAATCATGTGTTTTAGACCTTTAATTAATGGAAGAGCTTCACTATTTGGATAGTCTTGGGATGTCCATTATTGGAAATAGTCAAATTTATTGTCCAATTTTGAAAGTTGATCTATTGAGACTCTAGTCAAAGCTTCTTCTTCATCATGGGAATCATCAATTGGGTAGGTAGAGATATTATTAGGATGGGAAGAATTAGCAATATATTCATTGTAGAAGTCACCCAAATTAGGCTTCATCTCTTTGGAAATTAAACCTTGGGAAGCCTTAATTCTAATGTTTCGTCTAATGGGGATAGTATAACTAGGACTAATAGCTACAAAACTCATGAAATAGAGGGAAAATCTGAAATTTGAGTTTTGGGAAGAAATTTTGCAAAATTTAACAATATAAATTTTAAGAAAATGATGATTATAAAATTTGAACTTTGTGGAAACAAGAAATGACACAATCTCCAAGAAAGATTTATAATTAAAGAGATTGAAACTTAAAATTAGGGCCAATGGGATACCACTTAATTTCAAACTTAAAATTAACAAAATTAAGATTTTAAAATTATGAGATATTATAATTAACCACTTAATTTTAAAGTTTCCTTGAAAGTTGCAATGTTGAAGTTGGGAAGTGTTTTCAATGTTAGAGGGATCAAAATTCAACAAAATCAACCAATTTTCTAGATTTAAGAAATTAAATACAGCCATAATAGTCTCTCAAAATTTTGGGAAAAAAGCCAAGGACCATGTGTAAGTTATGCACGGTCCTTGCAACTTTTTCAAAAAAAATTGAGGGATGAAAACTACGATGATTTGAGAGATGACCCTAAAAAATTAATTGATTTTACAATCTCTAGATAGGTGAAATTAAGGTTTGAATGTCAAAATAGGAACCTATTAGGGTTTTGAAAAAATATGAGAATTTGAATTACAATTTTGAAAAAGGTCAAACCTAATGGATAGGGCCACCTTAAATAATATTTATCAAACTGAATTGGTCGAAATTGGTTGAAATTTGCACAAAATCCAATTAAATTTGAAAATTAGGGTTTTAAGACCTAACCACTGAATTTTGAAATTTTGAAATTTTGGAAAATGAGGGAAATTGAAAATTTGAATTTTAGGCAAGAAGACAAGTTTGAAAACAGTCACAAATCTGAAAATTAAATGTAAATCCAATATTTGCGCAAGTTCAAGTTGATATTTGAAAATTAGGGTTTTGACAATTAACCACTTAATTTTGTAAATTTGATTTGAAAATTGAACAAGACAATGAAAGAATTAAATTTGACAAGCAATGTAATTTTCACATTAAGACAATAGATAGAAATTTTTGCAAAATACAGGTTCAATTTCAATTTTAACAAGGGTTTTAAATAAATTAACCACTAAGTTTGTGTAAATTGCAAGAAAAATACTTGTCAATGAAAAGTATGGAATAATTTTTAATATAAAAGATGTAAGATGTCAGGTTCACCAAAATGTAATGTGGTGAAAAATGATGAGGGGAGCTAAAGTGGAAATCTTTACTCCCATCAAAAGAGGGATAAAAGTTTCACAAAGGATTCCCTTCAATCTTTCACACACATTACATTTAAAAGAGGGGTTTAATTCACTAGATCCAATCCCCAATGATAAGAGATTGAATACTAAGTTAATTGTAGTGAAGTTTGTATAGTATTAGGAAAGTAAATTAACCCTCTTTTGTAATAGACTAGTTGAATTAAGCAAATTGAGGCTAAGTACAAAAATGACAAAGAAACAATCATATCTTGAGATAGAGTTACGAGATGAAGCTATGTACCTAGAATTAGTAGTAGAATGTCAAGGTGAAGCTTCCCTATAAATCTGAACAAAAGTTGCATGGACCATCTATAAGGTGCACACAGTCCTCTCAAAAACCCATGCATTGAAAAGGGTTTTTCCATCTCTAAAAATGAAGCCTAAACCCGCAATTACAGTTGTGCACCTACAACCTACAAATACAAAGGAGAGGGAAATGTTGTTCAGATTGGGGGTTCTCCTTCAGGTCAAACCCCATTTTGGAATTAACCAAGTGGTTGTAAAATGTTGCAAGTAAATGAAAGGAAATGTTTGAAGTAAAATCCACCTCATGAAGGGGATGTAATTCAAATGTCAATACCTTTGTGAATGAATTTTCTTGAATGGGTATGTGAAATATGATGTCTTGAATGTTGATAGTGTATACACCTAAAAATGGTCTGAAGATAATTAATTGAATAAGCAATTATTTAATTAATCCCCCTTCCTAATTTAATTGATTTCATTAGCAATTTGATTAAATTGTCCCATTCATCTACTTATTAATAAATTTACAAATTTATTTAATAGGTTCATTTCAATAGTTCCCTTTGATTAATTAATTTGAATTAATTAATCCTCCGCCCATTTAATCATTTCTTGTAATCCCCCAATTAAATTAAAACAAATCAATTTATGAGTTGTTGAAAATTAATTAGTCTTTTTCCTATTATTTGAATTTTTAAATTTAAATTACCCACAAGCCTCCTAACTTCTAACCACCTAACCTAACCATCCCATTACCTAACCCATTTCACCTAACCTTGGGTTTAACTAACCCTATCCTATCTTGCACATCCTATCCTCCTATGGTGTGGATATTTTGCCCTTGGGACACATGGCACTTTGGACACATGTCTCCTCACTTGGACACTTTCCCTCTCATGAGAAAGGCTCCTTGACACTTGTCACCATAGAGATGACAAGTTTCCCTTCATCCAATCTCTTCTCCAACCTCTTCTAATTTCACCGTTGATATCTTCAGACTCAATCTTGACTGTTGATTCCTGCCACCTCACCCTTGGCCTTGGAAATCCTATAAATATCCCCCATTTTGGAGCACAAAAGATCCCATCTCATATCAATTTAAGCATTGTTACTATAGGCATATCCATTCTAGCATATCATTTGAGAATTTTTATTATAGGCAATTGCATCTTAGATCTAGTTTAATCTGATCTTTTCTAGCATAATTGTTGAATCATGTAGCTTAATCAATCTCTTTTCTATCTTAATTCAATCATCATCTTAGCTTAATCATGCATAGCATTATCTTAATTAGACTCTTGGATCAATCTAGCATAAACAATCTCATCTAGCTCGCATATCATCATCATTTCAATTCCTCCGTCTAGGTGTTGTTAAGTCACTAGGATTGCTTATCCAGATCTGAGAGAAAATCCATGCTCACATCTCTTAGGAGGCAATAGGTCACTTTGTCATGGTTCATCTTTCATTTGGTTTTAATTTTCTAACCATGTTTGTAATGATCTATTGAGTGTTTATGTTGCAGCTGTAGGTACCACACTTCACAAGCATGACAGAGAGAAATCTCCTCTTCAATGGTTGAATCCTTCACTTGAATGCAATGCCTAGCCTTAAAAGGAGACTTGACATGCTCAATTATTGAATTCTTGCACTTTATTTCACTTATGATCGACTTCTCTTATCATTGACTTATGATCAAATTTGCTTATTGTCGATTTCGCTTCTGCAAATAAGAGGGGAAGTGCTCCTTATCTACTTGCCAAATAAGGGGTATTTAGGTAATTTCTCGTCTTAGGCCGACATAGAGAAAATTTTCCCACTTCACAATTGGCAAGCTCAATGCAAGGGAGGACCAAAGGGGCACAAAATTAAGGCTAGGACAAGGGCACCATGCCCTTATCCTAGAGGGACATGGGTGCCATGCTCCTGTCCTGCAGTGATTTAGGACAAGCAACAACAAAAAAGATAGTACAGAATGATGGAAAATGCAAGTTTTTGATGTCTTGAGCATGTTTCAGGTCTCTAATCAGGCTTAGGGATTCATTCGCTAATGCAAAGACCCAAATGCAGTTGAAAGTTGCAAGGTTCACAATTTTATGACGTTATATTTAGACCCCACTTTAGCGGGAGTATAAGCATATGCCAATACTACTGGTAAAGTAGAAAGAGACAATATTAATAGACTTTCACCATGTCAAGGAGGAAAGATACACCAAGCCCCCAGTGGACTAACGATCTTACAACTTTGATTGACAAAGTAAAAGGGAAGATCAAGAGGGAGAACCATGACTGCAGTAGTAAAGTTCCCCTCACTATAAGTCATGAAAACAAAGGATACCAAAAATTACAAAGAGAATCCAAGTTCACTAAGTAACTTTAAGTATCAAGAAGGAAAATATGAGTAGATTTTATGCCCCCATGTTAAATAAATCGTGCACGCCTTATCAGGAGCGATTTCTTTAAGGTAGTGGTGCATGAGCACCTAGCTTCTGACCATCTTGTTGATGCACTTTCCAGATTTTGGGGTGATAGTCCTTATTTTGGATTAGGTTAGTGAATAAAGGACTACTCAAAGGTCCACATGTGTGTTGGATAGTCATTTGAAGGTTGATTGTCAACTAGGTTATTTGTTTGCTCAAATTTGGCCTATGAGCCCTTGTAAGCCTAAAATGGCATAAATTTGCATTTTTATGTAAAATGTCTTGTAAATCCTCATTTGGAATTTAGGCATGTCATTTTAATGTTAGGGAGTCATCCTAGGAGGTTTAGGATGATTAGAAATGCATAAAATGCAAAAATGCACATTTGAGCAAAAATTGTCGTTGTTGCTCGACAACATTTTGCAACTTTTGAGCAACTTATACATTTTTGAGCACATCAATGGTTGGGAAACAAATGAAGAGCTGGTTAGGATCTATATGGAATATAAAATTCTCTAAGAATGATTGTACATGGGTTGGCAAAGAGAAAGTTTGAATAGATTTTGAAGACATTTTTCAGATTTTACCTTGTAATTTTCTCATTTTTTGAGAAGCAGTCCATACCAAATGGATTAACCTTGCTACTATTCTTTCATGAATGTTTTGTGTATTAAATTGTAGTGCTCCAAGGGGTTTTTTAATTGTTATTAGTGTAGGTTGGAAGTGTGTTTCTAAATTTGCATTACTCTCAGCCTAAGGGTTTAAGAGCCCAGTTATGGTTCCAGCTTGAAATCCCTTGATTTTTGCTCAATAACCCTTGGGAATTGAGATATGGAAACCTTGTACAGTGTAAATATGTTTTTAATTGGCTGGTAAGTTTTTGGGAAGAAACTTGCCATCATTTCCTAAGCAAGCTCAGTCATAGCCGGGTTAGGAAAATGATTGAAATGTTGCATATGCTTGTAGGTATGATCAATTGTGGAGGTGCCAAGTTTTTGGCATGAGAGAGTGATGTGTGGAAGAGTCTCTGTGAAAAGGTGGAGGAGTGACAAAGTAAAGAAAATAAAAAAACTCATTGGAGTAGACTGCTAAGTCTTAAACCCTCTATAAATGTCATTTTTGGGATCCAGACCAGTAGACATACCAGACTATCTGACCTAGTGGATCCAAAAGCTCGTCCAAAAGGGTACTCAGATAACCAAATATGTTGGAAGGTTGTTTGAGTGATTTTTAAAAAGTTTCCCAAAAACTGGCAAGGTAGGGCTAATTGGGGCTCTAGGGCTACTAGGCCTAGAAAATGGGAGAAAGAGGGAACGATGGAAAAATGATGGAAATCCAATTGAAGAACCAGTTGAATGGCATGGAAACACCTTTAGAATACCCACTACAACCCTTGGAAGTATATGTTAGAGGATTGGATAGCTTAAAGGTTGGATTTACTCTTATGAATCTCAACCATGCTTGAAGCAACTATTGAGCATAATTTGATAGGGAGAACTCCAAGAGAGTTTGAGTCTTGTTGGTTTGTAAAGAGAAGTGAAGAGTGATAGGAGCCCACTAAAAAACCATTCAACTACCTATAGAGCAAGGTCAATCTCTCTTTAAGAACCCCTCACCATCAAAGTGGTATCAGAGCCAACTAAGACTTGAGAAGAAGCTAGTTCATGCAAGAGACTGAGTCAATAGGAGAAAATAGCCCTAGGATGGTGGCTAATGTAGAGTTAGCCAAGAAGGTATAAGATCAAGAGGAAGAGAATAGACTCCTTAGGGTAAGATTACAATAATTGGAAAGCAAACTAGACACAGTTGAAGATAGGACCGAGAAGTTGACAATAAAAGTTAATGAAGGGAAGGGTAAAGAAGTAGTAGAAGAGGATAGCACACCTAAACCAGATCCTATTCTACCTGAATAACCTTTCCTTACAGCCATCAAAGCCTTAGCAGGGAAGTCCTTAGAAGGAGTGCCACTTTTTGGTGGAAAAATAGAACCATAAGTATTCATGGAATAGATTGGAGGATTGGAGAATCACTTTGAATGTGATGGGATTAGTGAAGCACAAAAGTGAAGGTAGCCAAATCTAGATTGAGAGGAGTAGCCTTAACTTAGTGGAAGTTGATCCAAGAGGAGAGATAGAAGGAGGGTAAGAACCTAATTTCTACTTGGAAAGGAATGATAGCCAAGGTGAAAGAAGCACATATCCCTGAAGACTATGAAATTCAATTAAAAAAGAGGAGACAAAACTTGAGAGAAAGAAAACTACATGTGAGCAGTTAGATTGAGGAATTTCAAAATTTGTGTTTGAGATCCAAGGTGGTGGAAGATAAAAGAATCAAGGTAGACAGGTACTTGAATAGCTTGAGATGGAACATACAAGAAGAGTTAAGTTTGTTGTGACCTAGTACTATTCATAAGTGATATCAATTGGCACTCAAGGTGGAAGAGAAGAACAAAAAGAAACAAGAGCAAAGCAACAGAGGCTGAGGAAGGGGAAGAAATGGTAGAGGTCATAGAGGTAGCTATGGTGGAAGAAGTATGGATCAAATATCGCAAGGGGAATCCAAGTTGGTAGATAAAAGTGGTGATTCCAATAGTAAGAGTAGCTATAGAGGAAGGGGATCTAGCAACTCTAGTAGAGGAAGGTCTAGTGGATCATGAAGAGGGTCCTATTCCACCACAATGAAGTGCTACAATTTTCATCAACTTGGACACCCAACCTATAGATGTCCTGAGAAGTCTTCTTCATCCCAAGTGAGAGGAGAGTAAACTAAATTCAAGAAGATGCAACAAATTTGAAAGCATCATAAGTGAGTTTAGATTTAGATATTGGAGAGAATCTCATGATGAGAAGAGTCTTGATCAAAAAACCGGTTAAGGAGGAACCTAGCCAAACAAGATCCTTGTTTAGGATAAAATGAAAGATTATGGGAAAATTATGTAGAGTGGTGGTGGATTCGGGGTCCACTGATAACATACTATCAGAAGAAGCAGTGAGTAAGATCAACCTACAAAGAATCCCACATAGTAATTCTTATAGGGTTACTTAGCTTAACAAGGGGCAACATGTTCTTGTGAATGAAAAAACTTGGGTGGAGTTCACTATAGGAGGCTAAAAGGACAAAATCTTGTTTGACACCTTGCCAATGGATACTTGCCACCCACTCCTAGGTAGGCCTTGGTAGTTTGACCAAAAAGTAATACACCATGGGGAAAATAATGCCTATAATTTTCAAGAAGATGGGATCACCTATAAAATTTAGTCTAGAGAAGACCAAGAAGAGGGAAGATCAAAAGGTCCTAATGTTCTACTAGTTGGAGAGAAGGAGTTCATTAACACTCTCAAGGAAGGAGAAGGAGTGGGGTTTGCACTTGTAGTCAAACCAAAAGAAGAAAGCAAGGATAAGAAACTATGAATTCCCAATGAAGTGCAATAGATTCTAAATTAGTTTAAGGACATCATTAGTGATGGAACACCTACAACCTTACCTCCTCAACATGCCATAAGTCACCAAATTGACTTTATACCTAGAGCCTCATTGCCTAATAAGGAAGCTTATAAAATGACACCGTAGAAAAATCAAGAAGTAGCCAAGCAAATACAAGAACTCTTTGACAATGGTTTGATAAGGAAGAGCATTAGCCCATGTGCAGTTCCCACTATTTTGGCCCCAAAGAAGGGAGGTACTTGGATACTTTGCACTAATTATAGAGCTATCAACCAGATCACAATTAGGTATATATTTCCCATTCCAAGGATTGAAGATTTGATGGATTGTTTAGGAGGTGTTGAATACTTAACCAAGATAGACCTCAAGAGTGGTACCACCAAATCAAAATAAAGGAGGGAGATGAGTGGAAGACAACATTCCAAACCAGAGAAGGACTTTATGAATGGCTTGTTATGCCATTTGGACTCACAAATGCTCCTAGCACATTCATAAGACTCATGAATGAAGTACTCAAAGGCTATATTGGTAAATTCATTGTTGTTTATTTGGATGACATCTTGATTTTTAGCAAGTTTAATGATGAATATCTTAAGCATATAGAGATTGTATTAAGGAAACTATGTGATGAGCAACTAACCATCAATTTGGAGAAATGTGAGTTTATGAAACAGGAGTTGATATATCTTAGGTTTGTAATCTCAAGAGGGGATTTGAAGATGGATACCACTAAAGTGGAAGCCATAATTAGTTTTCCTACACTTAAGACAACAAGTGAAGTAAGGATTTTTCATGGCTTGGCACTATTCTATAGGAATTTCATCAGAGGGTTTAGTGAGATATGTGCACCTATGCTTGACACAATCAAAAGAGGCATGAAGACTAGGTTTCAATGGACAAAAGAAGCACAAAGAGGATTTGATCTCTTGAAGACAAAGGTGGCTATCCAACTGGTACTAGTTCTTCCAAGATCTGACAAGCTCTTCACCATTGAATGTGATGCAAGCAACATAGTAGTTGGAGCAGTCTTAAGTCAAGACAATAGACCGTATGAGTTTTTCAGTGAGAAGATCAATGATGCCAAGAAAAGGTAATCTTCTTATGATTTGGAGTTGTATGCACTTATTTAATCTCTTAGGAAGTGGAGGCATTATTTGTTGCCTAAAGAATTTGTGGTTTATACTGGTAATCAAGCTCTTAGCTTTGTCAATTCACAAGAAAAGTTGAATCATAGGCATATTAAATGGGTAGAGTATTTGCAGTCATACACTTTTACCATTAAACACAAGAAGGGTTAATGCAATAAAGTTGCTTATGCATTAAGTAGAAGATTACTAACAGTGCAAGAAGTGCAACTCCAAAGAATTGGAGTGGATAGTTTGAAGGGGTTATACCAAAATGATGAAGACTTTGCTACCATCTTCAAGGTTTGTCAAGAGTTTATAAATCATTTTCATAGTGAATATGCAGATTGTACTTTACAAGATGGTCTTTTTTTTAAAGGAGGACAACTTTTTGTATGTAAAGGGTCCATGAGAAAAAAAATGATGCAAGAGAAGCATAATGGTTGTTTGAGTGGACATTTTGGCTTGAACAAGACTTTGGAACATGTCCAAAGATTCTACTATTGGCCTAAGATGCAAAGGGATATCTGAAAACATGTGGAACAATGTGTGGTTTGCCAAAGATCCAAGGGTAGTTCTTCTAATGATAGTCTTTATCAGCCTTTACCTATCCCTAACCGGCCATGGGAGTGTGTGAGTATGGATTTTGTTGTTGGTTTGCCCAAGACCAAATCAGGTTTTGATAGTATCTATGTTGTGGTAGATAGATTTAGCAAAATGGCCAATTTTATTCATGTAAGGTGACTCATGATGCTAATCATATTGATCATTTGTTTTTCAAGGAAGTCATTAGGATTCATGGCTTACCTATCAGCATAGTATCAGATAGAGATGAAAAGTTTATTGGTCATTTTTGGAAGACTTTATGACAGAGATTGGGTACTAACTTGTCTTTCAATTCAACTTACCATCCCCAAATGGATGGCCAAATAGAGGTGGTCAATAGAAAATTTGGAAACCTTTTTAGGTGTTTGACAAAGGAGTATGGACAAGGTTGGGATCAGATCATCTATCAAGCTGAGTTTGCCTACAATGACAGTGTGAATAGATCAATAGGTAAGAGCCCTTTTGAGATAGTTTATGGCCTTCATCCCAGAGGTGTTTTGGAGCTTAGAGATATTGGGAATATGGGATACAAGAGTGGACATTCTATGGACATGGCTCAATCCATGCAAGAGATTCATGAGCAGGTTAGGACAACTCTACTAGACACCTCTTAAAGGATCAAAGATAAAGTGGATGAAAAAAGAAAGGATATACAATTTGTTGTTAGGGACTTGGTCATGGGCCATTTGAATAGAGAAAGGATTTAGAAAGGTGTCCCTAGTAAAATTTAGCTGAGGAGGATTGGACCTTGTAAGGTCTTGGCCAAGTATGGAAACAATGCCTAAAAACTAGACCTACCTGAAGACATGGCTTTATCTCCTATATTCAATGTTGCAGACTTGGTGCAGTATAAGGGCACACTTCCAAAGGAATGTAGAAGAGTATCAGAGGTCTCTCAAGCACTTTAAAACCTTCCCTTACCACCTGCAACCATGCCACAAGAAGAGAAAGTATTAGATTCTAGAGTTCTCAAGAAGACAATGCACACCGCCTAAATGGAGAATTTGATCAAATGGCAACACCTTCCAGCATCTAAGGCTACTTGGGTACCTAAAGAATACTTCTCTAATTTTGGAATTCCTCTTTCTTTGTTTCCTAAAGGAGTCACTTGACTTCTTTTTCATTGGGGGAGGATGGTGCAGGAGCACCTAGCCTCTAGCCATCTTGTTGATGCACTTTCTAGATTTTGGGGTGATAGTCCTTATTTTGGATTAGGTTTGTGAATAATGGACTACTCAGAGGTCCACATGTGTGTTGGATAGTCATTTGAAGGGTGATTGTCAACTAGGTTGTTTATTTGCTCAAATTTGGCCTATGAGCTGTATAAGCCTAAAATGGCAGAAATTTGCATTTTGATGTAAAATGTCTCATAAAGCCTCACTTGGAATTTAGGAATATCATTTTAATGTTAGGGAGTCATCCTAGGAGGTTTAGGATGAGTAGAAATACATAAAATACAAAAATACACATTTGACCAAACGTTGTCATTGTTGCTCGACAACTTTTTGCAACTTTTGCATTTTTTAGCACATTGGTGGTTAGGAAACTGATGAAGAGTTGGTTAGGATCCATATGGAATATAAAATGATCTGATAATGATTTTAAATAGGTTGGAAAAATCCTTCAGCAAGTTTGAATAGATTTGAAGACATTTTTCAAAATTTACCTTGTAATTTTCTCATTTTTTGAGCAGTAGTTCATACCAAATGGGTTGACCTTGCTACTACTGTTTCATGACTATTTGGTGTATGAAATTGTACTGCTCAGAAGCTATCTGCAATTGTTTTTAGTGCAATTTTGAAGGGTGTTTCTAAATTTGCATTGCTCTCGGCCTGAGCAAGGGTTTAAGAGCCCAGTTATGGTTCCAGCTTAAAATCCCTTGAATTTTCCTTAATAACCCTTGGGACTCAAGCTATAGAACCCTTGTATAGTGTAAATATATTTTTTATTGTCCTAGAAATTGTTGGGAAGAAACTTTACATCATTTTCTAAGTGAGCTTAGTTATAGCTTGGTTAAGAAAATGATTGAAATGTTGCATATGCTTGCAGGGATGATCAGTTGTGGAGGTGCCAAGTGTTTGGCATGAGAGAGTGATGTGTATAAGAGTCTCTTTGAAAAGGTGGAGGAGTGATAGAGTAAAGAAAACAACAAAACCCATTGGATTAGACTACTAAGTCTTAAACCCTCTATAAATGTGTTTTTTGGGATCCATACTAGTACGGATAGACCAAACTATCTCAGCTAGTGGATCCAAAAAAAATTTTTAAAAGGGTACTCAGATCACCAAAGATGTTGGAAGGTTGTTTGGTTGATTTTTGAAAAGTTGCCCAAAAATGGCAAGGTAGGGCTAATTGGAGCTCTAGGGCTACTAGGCCTAGAAAATAGGAGAAAAAGGAACGATGGAAAAATGATGGAAAGACAATTGAAGAACCAGTTGAATGGCATGGAAACACCTTTAGAACACCCACTACAACCCCTCCAATTACATGTTAGAGGATTGGATAGCGTAAAGGTTGGATTTACCCTTGTGAATCTCAACCATGCTTGAAGCAACTATTGAGCATAATTTGATAGGGAACACTCCAAGAGAGTTTGAGTGTTGTTGGTTTATTAAAGACAAGTGAAGAGTGATAGGAGCCCACTAAAACATCATTCAACTACCTATAGAGCAAGGTGAATCTCTCTTTGATAACCCCTCCCCATTAGGTAGGATAAACCTAAGAGAGACAAAGAGAGGGAGTATGTTATCACAAGGATTTAGCCCCCAATTGAGGAATAAACCCAAAGATAATGAACAAAAAACACAAATCACAAGGTGGCTTTGATTTCCTTGGGGTCAGTATGTTGTATGATAACTCATGTATATCATGTATATATGCATAGAATAGTCCTCATTCCCTAAAGAAATGAAACCACCTTGGAAGAAAGGGAACACATGTGTCTTTTGAGTCTAAATAAAAGAGACCAAAAGAGATCTCAATGTTTTCCATCATCCTCAAGTAACCATAACTAGGGACAACAAATAGAAGAAAAGGGATACACATAAAATAATGGTCACAAAATAGAAAGAAAGGAGAGAGATAGAAGATATATGGTGCTAATGGAGCTAGTCAAAAATGACATCCATGATGGGGAGCTTACTAGGAAAGTGCTCACAAGGCTAATTTTACTCAATAAGGGTCAATTTATTACCCCAAAGGCTTGTAGGGTCTGTTGTGTTTGTCTACACAATGTGTCTCATGTTATAATGTCAAGTACTCCATGGTTCACTTGCCCAATAAACTCCCTTTTAGGCGATGGCTCTCGCCCATGCATGGATCTACCCAAAATTGCTTATTCCTTCCAACTACACATTCTCTTTCCTGGTTCTTGGGGCCTTTAGCCTTATGTTCAAAGTGTACTAGGGGTCTTCCACATGGGAATGTAGGGGCAATAAGGTATTACTCACCTTTGAATGCTCACCATTTTGTTTGAGGTCTTAAACCCTTAGCTTGCTCAAGTTCACCAACTAAGACCAATTACCCCCTCATGAGGTTGCACACTGTCTAAGGGTCCCAAGTAACATTTGTTTGAGTGAGTAGGATTTTCCTCACTATTTTTCATAAGCCCAAGTTTCACTTTGCCATTGGGATCATACACTAGACAAAAAAATAGTCCTTTTTGTGTGTTATGCAACAATGGGCTACTAGCCCGTGGAGGCCTAATTGGCCCTTTTTTCCTCACCGAGCCCAATGATGGGCATTTCCACCATAAAAATTATTTTCAGTGGTGTTTAGAAGGTCTATGCTCAAGGATTTTCAAGGTTTAACCCACTATTTGTGAAAATTTAGAACTGTCCACCTTTTGTGGCATATTTGGAGGGTTTGGTAGGGTTTGGATCAAGTAATTTTGGAAAGTCTTTCTAAATCCACTCTTCAAGCCTCCATAATGGCTTAGGACCTCTGCCACATCATAAGGAACCTTCCTCTATTTCTTCCATACAATCAAAATGCCAAACACTTGGCAAGCACATGAGAAAATAGTAAATTGCCCCTGTCACTGTCCTTTTTTTTCCTTTTACCAGTCAGCAACATTGCACTTTGGGACCTACAAAAATGAAGAGTTTGGAATTGGTAAAACACCTCAATGAGGTCTCAAAACATGTAACACACCTCCTATTACATTTCCTTCAAGATTCAAGGCTTGGATTATGCTCCTCAAGCATTCCAGGGGCATTTTGCCACATACCATTCATAAAAATGGTGAACTCACTATTTGATTACAAAATGAGAAAGATTTAAGTAAGAACAAGATAAATTAGCCATCCAAGAAGATACTCAATTCCCTTGGCCAAATTTCCTAGTATTAACTCAATTGCATATCCAAACACCTCTCTGGAAAAAAATGAAAGATATGTACATTATATACACATGAATCACCTTGGAAGAATCCATTGGAGGGATCCCAGACCTAGATCAACCAAGTTGATGCATTTTACAACTCCAAACCCCGAGCAGGGCAGTAGGTACATAGTTTACAAATATTTTTGTACCAACACCATACAAATGAAAAACCAATGAAAAAATTACATGAGAAGATTTATTACATCAAAATTTAAACTTCCAAGAAGGTACAGTATGGATTTGTACAACTACAGTACGGACTGTTATTCAAAAGGAAGGAAAAACAGTCATAAAAACCAAAAAAGCATGATTTCAATTAAGATGCTCTTGTAAGTACAATGACCAACCATTTACAAGGAAAAGGAAGGCCTTATATAGTTTCTCCAGTTAGTTTTCAAGCCCTTGTATGGACATGAGGCTTCAATAACTTCATTTTGCAAGAAAATGACAATTTTGACAACTTTCTTAAGCCAAAAAGACAACTTTTCTTGCTCAAAAAGGCATTTTTGACAACCTAGGCTTATCAACTTTCCTAAACATCTTAAAAAAGCTTAAAAACACTTAACAAACATGTTTCAATGCTCTTGAAGACATTAGGAGACCTTTTTGGCAATTTTCCACATTTTTGCCCAAAATGAGATAAAAACCACTAAACATGACCCAAAACAACCTAAAACAACATAATCAACCTAACACAAGACTTTACAACATAAAAACATTAAATACTCAAAAATGGGAGTTTTACTCAACTAGGTGCTTCGGTGCCATACTCCCTCGAAAACAAAGAAGTCATGTGTCTCCTTGGGGCAGCAAAGAAGAAGGAATGCCAAATTTTTGAAAGTTAGCTTCAGGTATCCATGTGGCCTCTAAGATTGGCTGCTCCTTCCATTTGATGAGATGCTCCATGTAGGTGTGATTCCTAGTCTTTCTGAGAATTTTGGAGTCTAGAACCTATTCAGCTTGGGGAAAAGAAAGAGAAGGGAGAGATAGATCAGAAAGGTATTGAGAAACATCTCAAACTCTTTGAATCTCCTCAGGTGGTTGTCCTTTGAAAGCAATCAGATCTGCAACATTAAAAATGGGGGACAAAGAAACATTAGTAAGCAAATCAACTTTGTAAGCATTAGACCCATACTTAGCCAAGATCTTGCAAGGGCCTATCCTCCTCATCTGAAGCTTGCTTGGAACTCCCTTTTGTAGCCTTTCCTTGTTCAAATGAACCATCACATAATCACCTATAGAAAACTAAACATCTCTCTTTGTAGCATCCACTCTTGTCTTGACTTTTTGAGAGGTTTCTTGGAGAGCTTTTCTCACTTGCTCATGAACCTCCTTCATGGAGTGAGCCATGTCATCTATTGTTCCACTCTTACGCTGCAAGTTAGCGATTTTCCTCAAATCCATTATATCCCTTGGATGCATACCATAAACAACTTCAAATGGACTTTTACCAGTAGACCGGTTAACACTGCCATTGTAGGCATATTCTACTTGATGAATGAGCTGATCCCAACTCTGCCCATATTCCTTTGTCAAGCACCTAAGCATGTTTCCAAGAGACCTATTCACAACATCTATTTGGCCATCAGTTTGTGGATGATAAGCTAAACCAAAAGAAAGATTAGTACCCAATCTCTTCCACAATGTTTTCTAGAAATGTCCAAGAAACTTAATATCCCTATCTGAAACAATGCTAGTAGGAAATCCATGTATTCTAACAACTTCCTTGAAAAATAAATAAGCAATATGACTTGCATCATGTGTTGTTTTACAAGGAATAAAATGAGCCATTTTGCTAAATCTGTCAACCACTACAAAAATGCTATCAAATCATGCTTGAGTTCTAGGTAATCCTACCACAAAATCAATACTAACGCAATCCCAAGGCCTATATGGAATGGGAAGAGGCTGATATAAACTAGCATTAGAGGAATTACCTTTGGCTTTCTAACATACCAAGCACTGGTCAACATACCTTTTGATGTCTCTCTGCATCTTAGGCCAATAATATAACCTTTGAACCAACTCTAAGGTTTTATTGAGATCGAAACGTCCACTTAAGCACCCATTGTGCTTCTCTTGAATGAGGTTCTCTCTCATAGAACCCTTTGGAACACACAACTATCCTCCCTTGAATAAAAAACCATCCTGCAAAGTGAAATCAGCATATACACCATGGAAATTATTCTCAAAATCTTTACAGACTTTATAAGCTTCAGCAAAATCATCATCAGTAGGATACATGTCCCAAAAACTATCAATACCAATGCTCTGAACTTGAATCTCATGAATAGTTAACAACCTTCTACTCAAAGCATCTGCTACTTTATTCAACTGACCCTTCTTATGCTTAAGAGTAAAAGTGTAAGCTTGTAAATATTCTACCCATTTAACATGCCTATGATTTAGTTTATCCTGTGAGTTCAAGAAACTGAGTGCCTGATTATCTGTGTAAACAACAAATTCCTTAGAAAGAAGATAGTGTCTCCATTTCCTAAGTGCTTGTACTAATGCATAGAGTTCTAAATCATAGGAAGAGTACTTTTTCTTTGCATCATTCAACTTCTCACTAAAGAATGCAACTGGTCTATTTTCCTGACTTAAAATAGCTCCTACAACAATATTACTAGCATCACATTCAATAGTAAAAGCTTATCAAAACTAGGTAAAATGAGCACTGGTTGGGTAGCTACTCTAGTTTTCAATAACTCAAACCCTTTATTGGCTGCACTTCTCCACTGAAATTTTACCTTTACCCCCACTTTGATGGTGTCTAACATTGGAGCACAAATCTCACTAAATCCCCTGATGAACTTTCTATAAAACTATGCCAAACCATGGAAGCTTCTGACATCACTGGTTGTCTTAGGAGTTGGCCAACTAGTTATTGCTACCACTTTTGAGTGATCCATTTTCAAATTGCCTCCTGATACAACAAAACCAAGATAAACCAATTCTTGCTTCATAAAATCACATTTTTCAAGATTAATGGTTAGTTGTTCATCAAATAACTATTTCAAAACATTGGCTAAATGCTGTAAGTGCTCTTCCTTAGTCTTGCTGAAAATAAGACTATCATCTAAATACACTACAACAAATTTGCTAATGAAATCATGTAATACTTCATTCATGAGTCTCATAAATGTGCTGGGAGCATTAGAGAGTCCAAAAGGCATGACTAGCCACTCATAGAGACCCTCATTTGTTTTGAAAGTTGTCTTCCATTCATCCCCCTCTTTGATTCTTATCTGACGGTAACCACTCTTCAAATCAATCTTACTGAAATACTGTGCACCCCCCAAACAATCCATCAAATCCTCTATCTTGGGTATGGGAAATCTATATCTGATGGTGATTTTTTATTATGGCTTTGGAATCTATACAAAGTCTCCATGTACCCCCCTTCTTAGGTGCCAACACTATAGGTACTGCACAAGGACTAATGCTTTTCCTAATCAACCCTTGGTCTAAGATTTCTTGTATTTGTCTTGCTACCTCTTTGTTTTGTTCAGGGGTCATCTTGTAGGCTGCCTTATTGGGCAAAGAGGCTCCAGGAATGAAATCAATCTAATGGCTAATGGCTCTAGGAGGTGGTAAGGCTATAGGTGTACCATCACTGATTATTTGTTTGAAGTTATCAATGATTTACTGCACCTCACATGGTATCTCAACTTTCTTTTCTACCTTTTCTTCCTTAGGTTTCACGATGAGTGCAAATCCTACTCCTTCACCTTCTTCTAGTGTTTTTATGAACTCTTTCTCATTCACTAACAAGATGTTAGGCACCTTATTGCTGCTCTCTCCTTCTTTAGTGAGGGACTAAATCTGATAGGCTACTCCATCTTTTTGAAATGAATAGGAGTTTCTTTCCCCATCATGCTATGCTTTTCAGTCAAACTGCCATGGTCTACCCAACAGTAGGTGGCAAGCATCCATAGGAAGGATGTCACATAGGATCCTATCTACATATCTCCCAATGTGGAAATCTACCTAGGCTTGCTCATTTACCAACACATATTGTCCCGTATTCAACCAGGTGACTTTGTATGGCTCCTTATGTTGTATCCTAGGTAGTTTCAATTTTATTACTGCTTCTTCTAATATGATGTTATCTATGGATCCTGAATCTATGATCACCTTACACACCTTTCCCATGATTTTACACTTAATCCTGAACAATGCTCTTCTCTATGAGGCCTCTGTACTATGTGGCTTCTTCATTAACACTCTCTTGATCATCAAAACTCTCACCATCTTCTGAAGCTAGGTGGTTCAATGTTGAAGTTCTGGGATTACCTCCATCTTCCTGAACATAATTTACCCTCTTTTCACCTCCATAGGATGAACTAGGCTTCTCTAGGCAGCTATAGGTAGGGTGGCCCAACTTTTGGCAGTTATAGCACTTCATGGTTGAGAAGTAGGACCCTCTCCCTGGTCCATTAGATCTACCTCTACTCAGGTTGCTTGATCCCCTACTACTATAGTTGGGTTTTCTCTAAGAATCCCCACTTTGCTCAATAAGTTTAGACTCTACTTGGGATCATTGATCTATGATCCTTCCCCCAAAACTGCCTCAATGGCCTCTACCATCTCTTCCCCTACCTCTTCCTCTATTGTTTTGTTCTTGCTTTCTCCTACCTTTCTCTTCCACTTTAAGTGCCAATTAATAGCACTTGTGGACTTTTTGTGGGCATAACAAGCTCATCTCTTCCTAGATGTTCCACCTTAACCCATTCAAGTACCTTGCCACTTTTATGCTCTCATCTTCTACTACTATGGATCTCATACATAGTTTCTGAAACTCCTTAGTGTAGCTACTAACATCTAGGTCCTTTTGTCACAAGTTTTGTCTTTTCTTGTGAAGTTGTATTTCATAGTCTTCAAGAAGGTAGGTCTCTTTGATTTTGGCTACCATTTCTTTCCAGGTGGCTATTGGTTGTTTACCATCCTTCACCCTTTCCTCTTGGATGAATTTCCACCATGTTAAGGCTACCCCTCTTAGTCTTGATTTTTCCACCTTAACCTTCTGTGCTTCGGTTATCTCATCACACTCAAAATGGTTCTCTAGACCTTCAATCCACTCTATTAGAGCATCTAGGTCCATCTTCCCATTGAAAAGGGCCACTCCTTCTAAAGTATTCCCACTCATGGCTCTCAAGGCTTTCAAGAATGGTTCTTTCTCTATGACAAGGTTAGGTATTAGGACCTCATCTTCTATGGCCACCATTTTACCCTTATCTTGGACCCCCTCAATTTTGACTTCTACTTCAGCTAGTTTCATTGCTATTTGTTCCAACCTTTCTCTGAGTGCCCTATTCTCTTATTCTTGGTCTTCAACCTTCTTAGCTAGTTCTACATTAGTCACCATGTTTTCCTAATGTTCCATTCCTCCTGAATCTTTTGTTGGCTCTGGTACCACTATGATGGGGAGCATACTAGGAAAGTGCTCACAAGCCTAGTTTTGCTCAATAAGGGTCAATTTATTACCCCAAAGGCTTGTAGGGTCTGTTGTGTTTGTCTACACAATCTATCTTGTGTTATAATGTCAAGTACTCCATGGTTCACTTGCCCAATAAACTCCCTTTTAGGTGATGGCTCTCACCCATGCATGGATCTACCCAAAATTGCTTATTCTTTCCAAATACACATTCTCTTTCCTAGTTCTTGGGGCCTTCAACCTTATGTTCAGAGTGTAATAGGGGTCTTCCACATGGGAATGTAGGGGCAATAATGTATTACTCACCTTTGAATGCTCACCATTTTGTTTGAGGTCTTAAACACTTAGCTTGCTCAAGTTCACCAACTAAGACCAACTACCCCCTCATGAGGCTGCATACTGTCTAAGGGTCCCAAGTAACATTTGTTTGAGTGATTGGGATTGTCCTCACTATGTTTCATAAGCCCAAGTTTCACTTTGCCATCAGGTTCATACAGTAGACAAAAAAATAGTCTTTTTTGTGTGTTATGCAACAATGGGCTACTAGCCCGTGGAGGCCTAATTGGCCCTTTTTTCCTCACCTAGCCAAATGATGGGCATTTCCACCATACAAATTGTTTTTGGTGGTGTTTAGGAGGCCTATTCTCAAGGATTTTCAAGGTTTAACCCACTGTTTGTGCAAATTTAGAACTGTCCACCTTTTGTGGCATATTTGGAGGGTTTGGTAGGGTTTGGAGCAAGTAATTTTGGAAAGTCTTTCTAACTCCACTCTTTAAGCCTCCACAATGGCTTAGGACCTCTGCCACATCATAAGGAACCTTCCTCTATTTCTTCCCAGGGTTTGGTAGGGTTTGGAGCAAGTAATTTTGGAAAGTCTTTCTAACTCCACTCTTTAAGCCTCCACAATGGCTTAGGACCTCTGCCACATCATAAGGAACCTTCCTCTATTTCTTCCCTACAATCAAAATGCCAAACACTTGGCAAGCATGTGAGAAAATAGTAAATTGCCCCTGTCACTGTCCTTTTTCTGCCTTTTACCAGTCAGCAACATTGCACTTTGGGACCTACAAAAATGAAGAGTTTGGAATTGGTAAAACACCTCAATGAGGTCTCAAAACATGTAACAAACCTCCTATTACATTTCCTTCAAGATTCAAGGCTTGGATTATGCTCCTCAAGCATTCCATGGGCCTTTTGCCACATACCATTCATGAAAACAGTGAACTCACTGTTTGATTACAAAATGAGAAAGATTTAAGTAAGAACAAGATAAATTAGCCATCCAAGAAGATACTCAATTCCCTTGGCCAAATGTCTAGGCCTCTGTCACATTCATTTGCTCACCAAAATTACTTTTGAGTTGAAACCTTGAGTTTTGTTTATGCTACTAGCCAAATGACAAACACTTGCCTAGTATTCACTCAATTGCATATTCCAAACACCTCTCTGGCACAAAATGAAAGATATGTACATTATATACACATGAATCAACTTGGAAGAATCCATTGGAGGGATCCCCGACCTGGATCAACCAAGTTGATGCATTTTACAACTCCAAACCCCTGGTAGGGCAGTAGGTACACAGTTTACAAATATTTTTGTACCAACACCTTGCAAATGAAAAACCAATGAAACTATTACATGAGAAGCTTTATTACATCAACATTTCAAGTTCCAAGAAGGCACATTATGGATTTTTACAACTACAGTACTGACTGTTATTCAAAAGGAAGGAAAAATAGCCATAAAAACCAAAAAAGCATGATTTCAATTAAGATCCTCTTGTAAGTACAATCACCAACCATTTACAAGGCAAAGGAAGGCCTTATATAGTTTCTCCAGTTGGTTTTCAAGCCCTTGTATGGACATGAGGCTTCAATAACTTCATTTTGCAAGAAAATGACAATTTTGACAACTTTCTTAAAGCCAAAATGACAACTTTTCTTGCTCAAAAAGGCATTTTTGACAACCTAGCCTTATCAAATTGCCTAAACAACTTAGACAAGCTTAAAAACACTTAAAAAACATGTTTCAATTCTCTTGAAGACATTAGGAGACCTTTTTGGCAATTTTCCACATTTTTGCCAAAAATTATCAACTCAAAGCCTAAAAGGCAAAGCTTGATCTCTAGAGCCCAAAATGAGATCAAAACCACTAAACATGACCCAAAACAACCTAAAAAAACATAATCAACCTAACACAAGGCTTTACAAACATAAAAACATTAAATACTCAAAAATGGGAGTTTTACTCAACTAGGTACTCCTGCACTAATCGACCCCTCGATCTTGTTGATCATTATTTCATAAAGATGCGAAACATGCCCGAGGAGAGACATTGAGAAGAGTAGATGGATCTATCACAAGATCCAAACAAGGACTATGCTCATGTGCTAAGTCACTTTGTTCATTTCTAGGAGCTAGGATTAAGGCTTTTGAAAATTTTGTAGATAAATGTTTGTCAACATCAAAAAATTCATAATCACTATCAGAAGCATTAGGAGTTGTATTGCCATCATGATAACATTTTCACCTATTTATTCATCAAGATTAATAAAAAGAGGAGCTCTAACATGAATAGAAGTAAAACCATCATATGTGTTTTGTAACTTATGATTGGGAGAGTTAGGTTCAACTTCTTGATTAGAAGAAAATAGAATCATGTCAACTGTTGGTGTTTTGGGACATTGAATAGTTTTAAAAACAACTTCATGAGCTCTAGTACGACATTTTTGTCAATATTCTCTTGTACAACAAATCCATCTAGTCTTAGTGGAAGGCCAAGAAGACTGAAGTATACTTGTTGAAGTAGGAATGTTCTCATCTTTGGAAGCTGGATGGTTAGGTTGAGGTATTTAAGGGTGGACCAGAGGAGAGGCAGATCTCTTCTCTCTATAAGACAAAGAAGGCGGAACTGCACCATATAAAGGGGGAATGTTTGGTGTAGGAAGGAGACCAAGTCCTTCATGACGAGGAGGTATAGGTCTACACTTAGGAGGAATATTATTGTTTTTCTTAGGAGAAAGCACAGTTTCATCTGTAGCAATAGGTTGGCAATCTTCCTTATGAGGAAGATTAGTTCTATCAATTAGGGGAAGAACTTCATCTTCAAGAATTATGGGAATATCAAGTGTTGAAGTTCTAGGTTGGCTTAAGGATAAAATCGTATCTTTTTTTGATTTTTTATATGATTGAAAGAGAGCATCACTTCTTGATGGAAGAGATCCAAATTGTTGAGTCCAAAGTATTCAATAGGAACACTTGGGCTTCTTTCAGTTGGTCGAAATAAGGTATGGTTAACAGTTATGATTTCTCCATTGTGGGGAAATTTCAAACACTTATGGATTAGAGAATAAATAGCCTTCATGGAAGATAGCCATGGTTAGCCTACCTTCACACGAGATTTCTTAGATGAAGGAATGATAACAAAGTTGACATATATAGATTTAGTGTGAACCTCAATAGGAAGTGTTATAGAACCAATAGTAGGACAAGAAAATCCATCAAATAACTTAACTACCACATTAGTATCATCATAGATTGGTTGATGCAAATATAAAGTATAAAGATAGTTTTTAGTGATGACATTAACCATGCAAGAGGGATCAATAAGGACACCATGAAAAGGTTTTCCTTAGATCTTCACAACTTGTATAAAGGGCCATCAGGTGCCTTAATGGTCTCATGAGGATCAAATTTTATACATGGGTCCTTAGGTGTTTCTTGTTTCTCTACAAAATTAACCACATTTTGAGTTGTAAAAGTGAAATCAGAGGGAGAGAAACAAGTGTGTTCAGTCCCAATCATGTTAGAGGTATGAGAAAGTAAAGGATCAGTGAAAATATTAAGATTTTGATTAGGAGGAGCTACTAATTTGTTTCCCTTATCATTCATACCTACCATAGATATAGTATTATTATAAATTAAGTCTTTAATCTTACATTTTAATATAAAACATTTTTCAGTATCATGACCAGGTTGATGATGAAATTGACAAAAGGAATTATTATCAAAGTGAGGTGAAGTTGCCTTAGAGAGTTCAAATGGTTTTATTGGAGGAAGTTTGATAAAATTTCTTTGTAACAACTAATACATGATTCTATAAAAAGATTTATTCAAAGGAGTCAATTCTTTCTCTCTTTTGAAAAATTTAGAAATAGGAGGCACACCTGTTGTAGCATTCACATTATTGTTGTTTATGGTGTCATTCAATTTGATGAAGCCTTTTTTTGGTTTGAACTTCGCTAATGGTTTTTTAGCACTCTCACCCTTATCACTCAGATCCATAGGAGTAGATTGCTCCATTTGACTCACAGTCAGTTGATAATTGTGAAGTGTTGCACACAACTACGGGAAGGAAGTAAACTCACAAAAGATAAGTTTTTCCCTAATATCATTTTTCAAATTAGAAATTAAAATTATTTTAATATCATTATCAGGAACTGGAAAAGAAATTTGAGAACACAAATGCTTGTATCTGCCAATGAAATCAATCACTTTTTCCTTAACACCTTGTTTAGAATGCATTAAATTAATCAAAGTGATTTAAGGACCTATGTTGTTTTGAAATTGTTGAATAAAAGAATTTAATAATTTTTGAATAGAAGTAATAGAATAAGAAGGAAAAGAGAAATACCATTTTAAAGCCTTATCTCTTAATGTTATAGTAAACAATTTGGAAAGCAATATTTGATCATGAGAAAAGTCAGTTACAAAGTTTTAAATATTTTGACGTGTTAAAGGATCACCTTTTCTATTATAGAGTTTAATAGAGGGACTTCATCTTGTTTAGGAGGGACAACTCTAACAATATGAAGAGCAAGTGGGCTCGCAACGTCAAATGTGGGCACATTAAAATTGGATTGACTCATTGAAGCAATTTATTGTTGCAAAGAAGACACAATTTGAGAAAGGTTATTAATGGTTGATTTGGTTGAAGAATTTATGTTAGACATGTTTGATTGAGAAGGTGGCGTGATTTTATTTAAAGAAGACATTGATTGAGAATAAGGTGGGGGGACACTATGGTAATTAGGCATAGGTGATGATTGAGTAGGTAATGGGACACTAAAAGGAGGAGAAAAATTATTGAATGAATTGGTCCCTTGTATCACATTGATTGTTTGAGAGACGATAGGAATACTCATTGAAGGCATAGAAAAAGATGGAGGATTTAATGAAGAAGAGGGATTTCCCCCATGACTAATGGTTGTAGGTATGACATTTTGAGTTGAAGTAGCCATGATACTTGAAGTGAAAGTAGGAATACTAGCCATAGAAGTGGTCAAAGGAATAGAATGATTGATTTGTATAGAAGGTTGTTAATAACCTAGGTTCTCAACACAACTCTTCATAGGCATAACATTAGAGTAAACAATATGGCCAATACCATGCAATATATAAATTTCATTTTTATCACTTCGAATCATGCATTTTAGACCTTCAATTAATGAAAGAGCTTCACTATTAGAATATTCTTGGGATATTCATTATTGAAAAATTGTCAAATTGATTGTCCAAATTAGAAAGTTGCTCTATAGAGACTCTAGTCAAAGCTTCTTCTTCATCATGGGAATCATCAATTCGGTACATAGAGATATTATTAGGATGGGAAGAATTAGCAATATACTCATTGTAGAAGTCACTCAAATTAGGTTCCATCTCTTTGGGAATTAAACCTTGGGAAGCCTTAGTTCTAATGCTTCATCTAACGGGGATAGTATAGCTAGGACTAATAGCTATAAAACTCATGCACTAGAGGGAAAAATTGAAATTTGAATTTTCTGAACAAAGTTTGCAAAATTGAATAATGCAAAATTTAAGAAAATGATGATTATATAATTTGAAATTTGTGGAAAGATGAAATGACACAATCTCTAGGAAAGATTCAAAATTAAAGAGATTGAAATTTAAAATTAGGGCCAATGGGATACTACTTAATTTAAAATTTAAAATTAACAAAATCAAGATTTTAAAATTAGGGTAGATTATAATTAGCCACTTAATTTTAAATGTTTCCTTGAAAGTTACAATGTTGAAATTGGGAAATGGTTTTAATGTTAGAGGGATCAAAATTTGACAAAATCAATAAATTTTTGGGATTTAAGAAATTATATACAGTCATAATAGTTTACCGAAATTTTGGGGAAAAAGTCAGGGACCATGTGTAAGTTATGCATGGTCCTCCCAACTTTTTCGAAAATTTTTCAAGGATGAAAACTACGATGATTTGAGAGTTGACCCCAAAAAATTGATTGATTTTATGATCTCTAGATAGGTGAAATTAAGGTTTGAATGTCGAAATAGGACCCTATTAGGGTTTTGAAAAAAGATAAGAAATTGAATTGCAATTTTGAAAAAGGTCAAACCTAATGGATAGGGCCACCTTAAATAATATTTAGAAAACTAAAATTGGTTGAAATTGATTGAAATTTGCACAAAATCTAATTAAATTTAAAAATTAGGGTTTTAGGACCTAACCACTGAATTTTGAAATTTTGAATTTTGATAAAAGGAGGGAAATTGAAATTTTGAATTTTAGGAAAGAAGACAAGTCTGAAAACAGTCACAAATCTGAAAATTAAATGTAAATCCAATTTTTTGCACAAGTTCAAACTGATGTTTGAAAATTAGGGTTTTGACAATTAACCACTTAATTTTGTAAATTTGATTTGCAAATTGAACAAGACAATGAAATAATTGAATTTGACAAGCAATGTAATTTTTAGATCTAAGACAATAGATATATTTTTTGCAAAATACAAGTTCAATTTTAATTTTAAAAACTAGGGTTTTAAATGAATTAACCACTAAGTTTATGTAAATTGCAAGAAAATTAAACTTGTAAATGAAAAGTATGCAATAATTTTCAATGTAAAGCATGTAAGATATTGGGTTCACCAAAATGTAATATGGTGATAAATGATGAGGGGAGGTCAAGTGGAAAGATTTACTTCCCTCAAAAGAGGGATGAAAGTTTAACAAAAGATTTCCTTCAATGTTTCACACACATTACATTTAAAAGTGTTGGCAATATGAAGGAATTGATTATGGGTTGCATTGATGTTTTGTCATTGATGTCAACACTAGTTGTTATGATTGTCTACCAGTTATCCTAACAATTGGTAGCAGAGCCTGGTTCTCCTTTGCAGAAGCTTAACCACTTGAGGAAGATCCTACTACAGTTAATAGTTCACTTGCTATTTTTCGGAGGGATACCCCTAGACTTGATGGAACAAACTATAGAGTATGGAAAGTTCAAATGTAGACTCATTTAAGATGCATTGGAAAGGAAATTTGGGAAATTACATAGAAAGGTTATGCTCCCTATGATACGACAACTGGAAGTCATGTATCGATAGACTTGGATAAGAACATTGAAAATGACTGCAAAGCTAGAGAAGCCCTCTTATGTGCCCTATCAGATCAGCATTTCATGGGATTATCAAATAAATCATCAGCAAAATCTATATGGGAGAAGTTGGAGATTTTGAATGAAGGTGATTCCACTATTAAGATTGCAAAACTTGAATGTTATTGGGTAAGATATGAAAACTTGAAGATGGAGTAAGATGAAAGAATTTTTGCATTTATGGAAAGGGTAAATGAAACTGTATTGGGAATTCAGTGTTATGGTGGATCTTTGACTGAGGTAGAAATTGTTTCAAAAGTATTAAGGATTTTTCCACCATCATATAAGATGAAGGTAACTGCAATTAATGAGCTTTAAGAATTTGGTCCTCCTAATACTTCTGTCAATAGAGATACTCTTGTTGTGAAGATATTTTCTATTGAGCTTGAAGAATTTGGTCCTCCTGAAACTACAAAGACTGATAGTGAATTCAAGGCATCTACATCATCAACCAGCAAGAAAGATTGGAAAGTTCTATATGCAAAGGAATTGGAGGTGATAAGGAAAGAAGATAAAGAGCTTGAACAACTTGAAGCCCTATTTTCTAGAAGAATGCCAAAAGGACCGACAGGAAGTAAGTATGAAGTAAAATCTCCTTTCAAATGTTTTGTATGTAATAAGATAGGTCATTTTGCATCTAGATGTCCTAAAAGAAATTCAAAATTGGAGGAAAGAGGAAGAAGATCTTTTAAGCCTAACCCAGATTATCAGATCAACCATAAGTACAGGAGAAACAAAGACAAATAATGCTCCTATGTTGATGAGGAAGGAGTAACTGATGACTCAGAGGATGAACTAGTAGGAGGTTCAGCTAGTGGATCCGACAATGGAAGAGATTGGTTATTCTATTCTATTAAAGATGATGATCCAGGACCAGTTATCAAAAATGAGGAAAAGGCTCTTGCAAAAAAAGTTGAAGACAAAGATGAATGGGTAATAGATAGTGGATGTTCTCATCATATGACAGGAGACAAAAGAAAGTTTCTATCCTTGCAAGAATTTGATGGTGGTCAAGTCAGATTTGGTAATGACAAATCATGCATGATCAAAGGAAGAGGAATCATTTCATTGGATGGTAAGCATTACACAAAAAATGTCTATTATATTGAAGGTCTAAAGAATAATATTTTGAGTGTAAGATAGTTGGTAGACAGAGGTTTTCAATTATAATTTAAGGATGGAAAGTGCAAAATCATTAGCAAATTAGGATTGGAGATTGTAATTGGCACATAGACAAAAGGTAACATCTTTCATTTGAAATCTGGTGAAAATACATGTTTGATTGCACATATTGATAAAAGTTGGCTATGGTATAAAAGGTTGTGTCATGTAAATTTTGATTGCATTGTAAAGATCAGTTCAACTAAGGTAGTTAGAGATTTAGCTAAGATTGTGAAGCCTTATAATATTGTATGTAAGGAATATCAAAAGGGTAAAGAAGTCAAAAATTCTTTTAAGAGCATACTTGAGAAATCTAATGATATCCTTGATTTGATTTATACTGACCTATGTGGCCCTGCTAGTACAAGAAGCTTTCAAGGAGATAGATATTTCATGTTAATCATTGATGAGTATTCTAGAATGATGTGGGTTTCTTTTCTAAGAGAGAAATATGAAGCCTTTGAGAAATTCAAGATCTCTAGAGATATGGTTGAGACAAAGACTAGGATAAAAATCAAGTGTCTTAGATTAAATCAAGGTTGTTTAGATCAAATCAAGGTGGTGAATTCACATTCGGTGATTTCAATAGATACTGTGATAAAAATGGCATTAGGAGACAATTATTTGCACCCCGAACACCTCAACAAAATGGTATTGTGGAAAGGAAGAATAGAACCATTTTGGATGCAGTTAGAAGCAAGATGATGGAAACTAATTTGCCTCATATCTACTGGAGAGAAGCAGTAATTACAACAATTTATACATTCAACAGAGTTCATATCAAAGGAGATATCGATAAGACACCTTATTAATTATGGTTTGGACATTCCCCTACTCTTAAGTATTTCACAATTTTTGGAAGTGTTATATCAAAAAAGATGATTAAATTGGAACGTTTGATCTTAGATATAATGAAGGAATATTTATTGGTTATTCAATTAAAAGAAAAGTATATAGATGTTATAACAAAAGATTGAAGAGAATTTTGGAGAGAACTAATGTGAAGGTAGATGAGGAGCATAAAGACCAAGCTAAATCTTATGATAGAGAACCGACAGTGGAAATGATCATAACTGATCTGGTAATGCCTATACCTGAAGAGAATACTAAACCAGTTACACTGACATCATCATAAAACTCAACTGTAACTAAAGAGCAATACATAGAACCTAAAAAATCATAAAACACCAAGGTATGTAAGAATAAATCTTTCTGAAGATCAGAGCATTGGAGACAAAAACAAGGGAGTTATGACAAGAAGAAGAGTGGAAAATAAAGAGGTATGTCTTATTTTTTAGATTGAACTGACATCTGTAATTGAAGCTTGTAAAGATGAATGTTGGATGAAAGCTATGGAAGAAGAAATATATCGGATAGAAAAGAATAATACTTGGACTTTAGTTCCCCGGCCTGAAAACAAAAATGTCATTGGAACTAAATGGGTTTTTAGAAACAAACTGAATGAGGATGGACAAGCTATAAGGAACAAGGCTACATTGGTCTGTGAAAGATATTCTTAGAAGGAAGGAATTGATTATGGTGAAACTTTTGCACCGGTATCTAGAATTGAAGATGTTAGACTATTTCTTGCCTATGCAGCCTATAAGAACTACAAGGTCTATCAAATAGATGTTAAATGTGAATTTTTTAATGGAGAACTTGAAGAGGAAGTCTTTATTGAGAAAACTGATAGATTTTCACTGATAGATGATAAAAACATCGTTTGTAGATTAAGGAAAGCCCTATATGGATTAAAACAGGCTCCTAGAGCTTGGTATGCAAGGTTGGATAAGTATCTTTTAAATCTTAATTTTACAAAAGGTAATGCTAACAATAATCTATATTATAAGATCACTAATGATGATATCCTAATTATTGAAATATTTTTTGATGATATCATTTTTGGAGGTGAAGATAAATTGTGCATGGAATTCTCTGACAATATGAAGAATGAATTTGAAATATCTATGACTGGTGAAATTTTTTTTTTTCTAGGTTTGCAAATTATTTAGACTAACAAAGTCATCTTTATCTATCAAACTAAATATCTAAGGGAATTATTGAAGAAATTTGGTATGGAAAACTCAAAGACGGTTAGTACTCCTATGGTTACAAGTGAAAAGTTGTCAATTAAAGATGTATTTGCACCAATAAATCCTACAAGATATAAATCTATGATTGGTGGTTTGCTATATTTAACTCAGACTAGACTAGATATAATGAATGTATTTAGTATTGTATTAAGATATCAAAGTAATCCAAGAGAAAAACATGAAAGTGTAGTAAAAAGGATATTTTGGTATTTGCAAGGAACAATTGAATATGGTTTACGGTACCCTAAAGATGATGACTTCACTTTATGTGCATAGACAGATTCAAATTGGGTAGGAGATGTTAATGACCAAAAGAGCACTTCTAGTGGACCATTATTTCTTGGGAAGAAGTTGGTTTCATGTATCAACAAGAAGCAGTCATGCATTTCTTTATGTATTGCTGAAGCTGAATATGTTGCAGCAACAACCAATTGTACTCAAGTTCTATGGATGAAGCAGATGTTGAAGGATATAAAAGTAAGTTGTGATGATCGAGTTGTTATTCATTGTGATAATTTTGCAGCTATTGATATATCAAATAATCTGATATTTCACTCCAAGACTAAGCACATATCAACCAAATATAAATTTTTTAAGGAGAAGGTAGAAGAAAAAGAAGTCAGATTGTTTTATGTGAACAATAAAGATCAGATAGCAGATATCTTCACTAAACCTTTGTCCCAAGAATCATTTGAGCATTTGAGAGACAGATTGGGGGTTTCTACCCTCCTCGTAGAGACTTAATTGATGCAAATGTGCATCAGTCCTGTATGCATTAGCACAACTATCTTTTGCTCTAAATTATATAATTATGCTACTAATCAAGGGGACTAGTTAGCCTTGTGATTTGGACATTTTTTTTCTTGTTTGATATCTATTTCATATATTTGGCATTGATGTCAAAGGGGGAGAGATTTATGTGAAAAATAGGTAATTGACATCCAAGAAATATTTAATGCTATTGATCGTACTCCTCAAGGGGAGTTTGGTTGTATTATTTTTCTGCTATTTGGTGGCATTATTTTGTGGTATTGTTTGGCAGTATTTGGTTTTCTAATTCTAAATTGGCTCAGAGATTCATTTCTATATCCTTTAGGGGAGATTGTTGGCATTTCTTGGTACCTGTATGTTTTTCACATCTAGTGTTGCCATCAATGCCAAAGGGGGAGATTGTTGGCAATATGAAGGAATTTATTATGTGTTGCATTGATGTTTTTGTCATTGATGTCAACACTAGATGTTATGACTGTTTACCAATTATCCTAACAAAAAGAGGGGTTGGATTCACTAGATCTAATCCCCAATATTAAGAGATTGAATAATAAGTGAATTGTAGTGAAGTTTGTAAGGTATTAGGAAAGTAAATTAACCCTCTTTTGTAATAGACGAATTGAATTAAACAAATTGAGGCTAAGAGTAGAAATGACAAAGAAATAGTTTTATCTTGAGATAGAGATATGGGATGAAGTTGTGCACCTGGAATTAGCAGTAGAATGTCGAGATGAAGCTTCCCTGCAAATTTAAGAAAATGTTGTAGGGACCATGTGTAAGTAGCACATGGACCTCTAAAAAATCCATGCACCAAAAAGGGATTTCCCATCTCTAAAAATGAAGCCTAAACCTGCAATTACAGCTGCGCACCTGCAACCTATACACCAAAAAGAGAGGGAGATGTTGTTTGGATTGGGGTTTTCCTTCAAGTCAAACCTCATTTTAGAATTAACCAAGTGATTGTAAAATGTTGCAAGTAAATGAAAGAAAATGTTTGAAGTAAAATCCACCTCAAGAAGGGGATGTAATTCAAATGTTGATACCTTTGTAAATGAATTTTCTTGAATGGGTATGTGAAATAAGATGTCTTGAATGTTGATATAAATCTCCTCTTCAATTGTTGAATCGTTCACTTGAATGAAACACCTAGCCTTGAAAGGAGACTTGAAATGCTCAATGCTTGCACTTGATTTTACTTATGATCAACTTTTCTTATGATCAACTTATGATCAACTTCTTTTATCGTTGATTTTGCTTATGCAAATAGGAGGGGAAGTGCTCCTTATATAGTTGCCAATTAGGGGTATTTAGGTAATTTCCCGTCTTAGGACAACATAGAGAAGCTTTTCCCATTTCACAATTGACAAGATGAATGCAAGGGAGAACCAAAGGAGGCCCAAAATAGGGCTCAAACAAGGGTGCTATGCCCTTGTCCTACCCTAATTTATGATAGGCGACAACAAAAACGATAGTGCAAAATGATGGAAAATGCAAGTTTTTGATGTCGTGAGCATGTTTCTGATCTTCAATCATGCTTAAGGATTCATCCACTAATGCAAAGACCCTAATGCGGTAAAAAATTGCAAGGGTCTCAAATTTATGATGCTACAAACTTAATCTCTACCAAATCATCTTCTAAATCTCCAAAAACTCATAAGGACATCATCATGCATGAAAAATGCATGACAATCTACTTTATGAAGATTTACTTTCTACTCATGAAGAAGATTTGGTGATACAAGAAGTTAATGTGGTTGACAATCCTTTTTATGAATCTTAACCTTCTATTCAATCCAAATTCATCTCTTCTAGAGATGAGGCATAATGAATAATTATTGCCCCCCTCCTAAAGTCTCTATGTGCATGAGGAATTTTTTGTGCAAGAAGAGGACACCATTATCACTTCCTTCAAGGGCCTCTCTTTTAGAGATGAAGCATTGAAAAATGATGTCTCTTCTCCCAAAAATAATCTCTCCCATGAGGTTCATTTGGTGCAAGAGGATATTAACTTTCCTAGTGATACCATTCTTTCTTTTAATTTAAATGACCTTCCCTTTAGAGATGAAGATAAGAAAGATCAAGTTAATGGCATTTTTATTGTTGGGCGAAGCCTAAATTTGTTCAAAATGCCACTCAACCTCAAAACCAACATGTGATTAGTTTTAACAAACCAAAGAGATCTCTTAGCTATTTATTAAGAGTTGTAACATATATTTTAAAGAAGTGATATAGAAAGGCATCTAGAGAAAAAAGTATGGTTACGAAATAGCTCACATATATAACACTAGAGTTAACAAGAAAGATCCCAATGTTTTTCTCACTTCCCTTCCTTCTCACCCTCATCTTAAGCAACATATTGGTGAGGAACCTAATATTGTGCAGAAACTTTGTGATATCTTAGCTAACATTTCCCTTTGGGACTTGATTCAAGCTTCACCTTCATACCATGGGTTGGTCCAAGAAGCCTTACAAAAGGTTGTTCCTCATCCTTTTGCTAGAACAAATGATATTACCTTCTCCCAAGATGAATTTCCTTCTTTAGAGGTTGAAAATAGAAATGAACCCCTTGTAACCACTCCTTGCACTTATGAGCAAAATATAAGAGGTACCTTAATTGATAATGGGTTAGCACTTAAAATATATCATGTTGACTTATTATATAATATGTATTGGTAAATTACACTTCTATTCAACTTGATCCTCTTTATGTTTATGTCTTTGATAAGGTTCCTAGAGAACCATTGGGTATAGTCATATTACCTATCAAAATAGGACCTGTAACTTTACCCACTCTTACTCATATCATGCCCAACACGCTTATTTATAACCTTCTTTTAGGTAGACCATGGATTCATGCTATGAAAGCAGTCCCTTCTACTCTTCACTTCACAATCAAATTTAGCTATAACAATGAAATCCAAATAATCCATGTTGATTCTACTTCTTATGATATTATTCAGGATGAGGTAGGATGCACATCTCCCTTCCAAATTGGGCTATCCCACATTAATGGTTCCCACTTTTTCCAACGAAGAAAATTGGTATAGGTGGGGATTTTTTTGGGGGGGAGCTTTGAATGAACTAGGGGTGTTCGGGAGAACCCCCCTCATGGTTCTATCGAACCCACCATCAGACAGGGGTTCAATTGAACCCCAGGTGGATTTGGGGGTTTGATCAAACCCTCAATTCAATTGAGCCCTTATTTAAATTTTCTTTTTTTAAACTTCTATAAAAATCTAAAATGACAGTTAAACTGTAATTTTCAAATTTGTATTTTTCTGTGTCTAGAGGGGGTTAGAAACAACCCGACATCAACAACATGTCACCATGCTCTCTCAGTAGTAGCCATCGCATCTCACCTTTTAGATTTTGACCTACATTATTTCAGGTGCACAAAATAACCTTTTTTTTGTTTAATAATGTTTTTTTTTAATTAAATTTATTTAAAAACTAATAAATAATTTGTTTGTTAATTTATTTTTTTAATTAAATAATTGTATATTTATTGTCTTTCAACATTTAAAAAAAACATTTGAAAATTTAATGTTTTGACTTAATGTCAATTTGTTTTTAAAATTAAATAATTTTATATGTATTTTTTTTTCAACTTTTTAAAAAAATGTTATGAAAAACTTAGAAAACTAAGGTAGTAAATTAGAACTTAGAAAAACATTAAGAAAAACATTAGCAAAATTAAAAATTAAAAAAATGTTACAAATTTAAATAGAATATATTAAAATGTTAGAAAAATTAATAAATTTAAATTTAAAAAAACATTATAAAAATTAGATAACAAATTTAAACAAATTAGACAAAATAAATCCTCTACAATGTGACCCCTTTTCACATCCTATTACACACACAACATTAACCCTTAGGACCCCTTAAGACCACATATGCCCCTGATGACTATACATCCCTTTAGGACCATAGAGGATCACATAGTGGACCCTAAGGAGTCATATGTGGTCCTAAGGGGTCACACGTGTTCTAACACATGCATGACCCCTTAGGACCACATGTGACCCCTTATAAAAGCCTAGTGTGTACGAAATACCCCTTAGTCCATCACATACTATCCTAAGGGGTCACACATGTGTTAATAAATGTGTGACCCCTTAGGACCATTTATGACCCTTTATAATATCCTAGTGTGTATGACATACCCCTTAGAACCACATAGTGTCCTAAGGGGTCATATGTGGTCCTAAGGGTCACGCATGTGTTCTAACACATGCGTGACCCCTTAGAACTGCATATGACCCCTTATAAAATCCTAGTGTGAACGACATTCCCCTTAGTCCATCACATAGTGTCCTAAGGGGTCATATGTGGTCCTACAGGGTCATGCATGTGTTAACACATGTGTGACCCATTAGGACCACATATGACCCCTTATAACATCCTATTGTATACAATATGTACCCCTTAGGATCACATAGTGTCCTAGAAGGGGTCATATATGGTCATAAGGGGTCATTCATGTGTGTTCTAACACTATACATGTGTGACCCCTTAGGACAACATATGACCCCTTATAACATGCTAGTGTCTATGACATACGATCCCTTAAGATCACATGTACAATGTTCTAAGGGGTTGAATATGTGGTCCTAAGGGGTCACGCATGTGTGTTCTAACACATGCATAACCCCTTAGGAACATATATGACCCCTTATAACATCCTAGTGTACATACGACATTCCCCTTAGGATCAGATAGTGTCCTAAGGGGTCATATGTGGTCATAAGAGGTCACACATGCGTGACCCCTTAGGACCACATATGACCCCTTATAACATCCTAGTGTATATACGACATTCTCCTTAGGATTTCATAGTGTCGTAAGGGGTCATATGTAGTTCTAAGAGGTCATGCATGTGTTCTAACACATGTGTGACCCCTTAGAACCACATATGACCCCTTGTAAAATCCTAGTGTGTCTGACATATCGGTCCCTTAAGATCACATACATTAGTGTCCTAAGGGGTTAAGAATATGTGCTCGTAAGTGGTCATGCATGTGTTCTGACACATGTGTGACCCCTTAAAACCACATATGACCCCTTATTAAATCCTAGTGTGAATGACATACCCCTTAGTCCATCATATAGTGTCCTAGAAGGGGTCATATGTGGTCATAAGGGGTCATGCATGTGTGTTCTAACATTGTACATGTGTCACCCCTTAGGACCACATGTGACCCCTTATAACATCCTAGTGTCTACAACATACGATCCCTTAAGATCACATGTACAGTTTCCTAAAGGGTCACACGTGTCCTAAGGGGTCACACATGAAAGTAATTTTATCTCTTTCTCTTTGTCATGAAAATTATCTCCCTCTCTCTCTTGAATTAATGTTTTAATAATTTAAAATGTATGTATGCGATCTATATAGATAAATTTATATATGTTTTAATTTGGTAAAGTTGTATGTATATCTTTAAATGATCTCTCTCTCTCTCTCTGAAATAAATTTTAAATCTCTATCTAGATATCATGATTTAAATGATCTCCCTCTCTCTCTTATTAATGTTATAATAATTTAAATGTATGTATGTGATCTATATAGATAAATTTATATAGTTTTTAATTTAGTACATGATGTATATATATCTTTAATGATCTCTCTCTCTCTGAAATTAATATTATCTCTCCCTCTCTATCATGAAAATGATCTCCCTCTCTCTCTCTCATCAATGTTTTAATAATTTAAAATGTACATGTATATATATATATATATATCTATTAATTATGTGAGAAATTCACATGTGTACATTTTAATTTTTAATGAACTCAAGATTAACGATCTCTCTCTCTCTCTCTAGAATTTAACTAATTTTAATTATTTATGTTTTAAATTGAATGCACTTCATGTGTGTGTGCTTACGTATTTATTTTAACTTTATGACTTACCTAGATAGATGGAATGTTAGGATCTAACTACATAGGCTCCTGATCATGAGCCACATGATGATATAGATCCTCCACACCAGGATCCCCTGTTGCCTAATATTGCTACCATTTTCTATTATAGTAACCATGAGCTACAAAGGTTGAGGGTCATATTAGATGACCCACAGACTGATGGTGAGTATAAGAGTACATGTGAATCCATTTTGATAGTTTGCGGACATTGAGGGACCACTTAGTTTCTCACACCTCATTTTCACTTGAGGTTATAGATGATATTTAAAGACTGTTGAGGAGTGAGGTGAGGGGTTCTGAATCTTTTGTTGATGTGGTGAGGTTGGTCTTGAAGGAGACCATCAAAAAGAGATGATTTCCACATTATCAGGAGAAGAGTAAGGTGAGAGGATAACAAGTCATGGGATGTATTGATCCACATGTTACATCATTGATTTATCCATGCTTCTTAGCTACCCATGGTCATTATCCTAATAATGACCAGATACCATTATACTTTGCATAGTAGGTATTTGTTGAGGTTCATTGTTAGATGAAACCAAACTACCTTGATATTCAAACATATTATCGATAGGGGAGGGGCAGGATTGCTGATAGAGATGCATATCGTAGGTGTGATAGAGCTCCACCTAAACATAGGGACCTTGTTGGTGAGAGATTTCTAGCAGTAGTCCCAGCCCTCACCCCCATAGAGGATCACATTGTGATTGCTTCTCAGAGAGAAGCAATTGATAGGATTGGACAGAATGCATCAACATCAGTTGCCATATCATCTGACAGGATGGGTAGATATATGATGAGCTGACCATGTTAAAGATCATCCACAGATCATGCATCTTCTAGTCACAGGGTGGCTTCATATTCAAATGATCACTATATTACTGCTAGCATCCCCTCCTTAGATGAGGTAGCGACTATAGTAGGAGGTGGTAGACATGTACAAATGTCGCAGTATTTAGCTGAGGACCTGCTACATTCTTACCATTTTATTTCATCTCGACTTGGGATACCATTGGTTGTTGTTAGAGAGGAGATTCTCATAGACGGGCAGGCTACCACTGCAGCAACGCATGCCCTAACACAGTCACAACATTCTCATCACTCTACGCATTCTTTGGGCATTGACCCACCTATAGATCACTCCATTGCTGCCAAGGAGGAGATACGAGCTGATCAAGTCCATATCACACATAAGGGTTTGGATTCATTTGAGGAGCAGTTGTGAGGTTTGAGCCATACTGGGTCTATGGATATGCTACTATAGTCAAACACTTCATCCACGATTCCTAGTCATCTAGTTAGCCTGTTACACTCCTCAGTCATACATACAACCAGAGAGATATATGTAGGCATGAGTGATGTGGTTGATATGATCATAGGATATGAT
Organism: Cryptomeria japonica; assembly: GCF_030272615.1. Lineage (NCBI taxonomy): Eukaryota > Viridiplantae > Streptophyta > Pinopsida > Cupressales > Cupressaceae > Cryptomeria > Cryptomeria japonica. Next base: position 717,782,152 of record NC_081409.1, on the reverse strand, counting down.
TAGACTATACAACGTACTCCTAATACATATGTATGTAAATGTGCATTTACATTTTTACAAGATGTATATGTTGTAATGTACGATAAATCTATATATAGATCATTTAGTAAATAATAGAAGTTAATTTGTATCATTTAAATTCATCTTGGACTAATCCTTAAATATATGAATATATGTATATGTATAACAATTACCTCATGTCACTCCTAGCTTGAGCTCTGAGCATGTGCAGAGGAGAGATTATTTTGATGCTACACAAGCTATTAGTGGACCAGTTAGTTATGGTTTTTTGTATATATGTACATGTATGTATGTGCATTACAATTTATATTTTAATTTAAATTTAACTAGTCGGATTTGATTATATATGCATATATGTATATATGTGTCTAGAGATCTATATTTAAAATTTAAATAAATTCTACTTTTGAAGGGATCCATTGGACATCCAGACTCTCACCAGAACTCTCCCTCAGATGGTTTCTTTGTTTGTGGCTGACATGATGCATGTTGCTTTGTTGGACTTTATAGCTCATTTATTTATCTTTTTATATATACATACATTTTAGACTTTCATATTATATATTCATGCATATATGAAGTTTCTAGACTAGATTATACTTTATATATAGTTTGTGTTTGATTAGATTATATATTTCATGCATGTATGTTAGATTATGTACTTTATATAGTTTGTGTCTGATCCTGGATTATATATATCATGTGCATGTATGGTTAGATTATACTTTATAAATGTATAGTTTTTACATTTGATCCTAGATTATATATCATATCATTTATATTCAGATTATATATGATCAAGCACATGTTAGATTACTTACACACTTTTAATATATGATCATGCACATGTTCTCTAAAACTTTCAAATTTATATATATCTATGATTGAATTTGCGTACATGTAGATAGATTAAAAAAAGATTGATATGTTTATAGTTTAAATTTTAAATTTTAATTTTTCCTACATGTAACAGGTATATGTAGATATGCATTGAATTTATAAGAATTTGTGAATAATATATCCACTCCACTGTGCAAGCCATGAACAATATAAAAATCACACTTGTTCATATAAAATGAACAAACTCAAGTTAATGAACATATTCAATAATTTAAATTCTAGGTGTACTAAATAGTTCACACCATGTACTTCTAGGTACATACTAAATAGTTCACAACACATCAAGTGGTCCAAACTGCTCTTCAATTATTACACACATGTCCTAATTTAATATCAAATTTACACATACATTATAATTTAATACATGCATTTTTAATTAAATTTACACGTTCATTTTTAATTAAATAAATACATGTCCTAATTTACTTTACATTCATGCTAAATTATTTTAACAACTTACAAATTACACACGCATACATGCATTTAGAATTAGATAGACTATACATCATAATCAAGTGCATACATCGGGCCTTAACACATTTTCAACTCATCCACATGTCCCAATTTACTTTACATATGTGCATGTACTTGTATTATTTAACATACATACATTAACTTCATACATCCTAATTTAATATAATTGAAAATTTTATATTTAACTAAATAATATACGGTCCACACAAGACATATATATATCGAATATTAAATTCAAACACTTTAATGTATAAATAATAATTTATCCAAGTTTCAAAACAAGTTTAAGTTCTAATTTATCAAGTATTAATTCAATTCATGGGTTGAAACACATGTACTTTGGTTTACGAAATACTTAATACGACATCAAGTGGTTCAGACCGCTCTTCAATAACACTTAATATTTTCTCATGATCTTCACTATCTAGTCTCCACTTTTGAGATTGCCCACAACATGGAACTGTATGAAGAATTAGGCCAACAACAATGACCAAGTGGCTATACTGATATACCTTGTTGTCAATTTGGTATTCAGTGAAATGAATCCCATGTTGAACAATTTTAACTTGTTTGAAATATGTCCCTTGCACTACAACTGAGCCTGCATGTACATGTATATAAGAAACAAGAAATTAAAAATTTGCATGTAAGTGAGCTGTGTACATATAAAAATTAAAACATGTGCAGATGTGTGCATGTTTAAAATTTATTTAAAATAATTTAAATGTTCAAATCAGTTCAAACCTGTGGGAAAGGACATTCCATCGCTCATTTCAGGTTTTGTTAACTTCTTTCTCTCTTCTGTGCAACACAATAAATAATAACTAACACCTTCTATATTTCCATCTTCTGCTATGACTGCAAAAATATCTCTTGCAATTTGAAACAAGTTAAATATATTTAAAACATGTATGTACTCAATTTAAAACTTATATATAATATATTTACATGTACGCAACATTTTAAATATATATATATATATATATATATATATATATATATATATATATATATATATATATATATATATATATATATATATATATATATATATATATATATATATATATATATATATATATATATATATATATATATATATATATATATATATATATATATATATATATAATTTAAATATATGTGTACGTCATATAGCTATTTTAATCAATCCTGAAATATGATCATAATCACTAGAAATGAAAGGAATGTCTTCAAAGATTTTGTCCTCATTTGAATCCTCGTATGTGTCAGAAACATCTAGTGGCACCAATTTCCATTCACTAACATATCCAAGCTCTTGGTTCTTGCAATCAACATACTTTTCCAAAATGCAATTAGAACAAAAACATGAATAATCCCTAGTGTACAATGTCCATGGGCGATTATCTGTGCTCATGACACAATGCAAAGATCTTGTCCTCTCCATGCTCTTGCATCCATGCATTGATCTTCTATCCACATCTGCAAAATGTACATGTGTACATGAACATACATCTAGATCAAGTTGTTAAATTAAAACATTTGAACTAGGAACATTTTAAAAAATTAAAAAAATATTTTTAAATAAAACACTAAAAGAGAACACGTACTGGTTATCTCCCAAAATATTCTATATGGAATGGGTTTGTATGTTCTTGATGATGATTCATCGGGATAATTAGGTTGCACAAAGTGTTTCTTACACCATTCAACAACATCATGTGCATCGTCTATAGAATCTCCTATATAATTTATTTGATGCTTTCTTAGAGCATGTTTGATACAAGCTCTTGCACCATCATGTTCACCCTTTCCATGACCACTGTAAAAAAAAACTCCAAACATGTGGTATTTTGTCATTTCGATGATATCTACATAGTGCATAAAATATCCTTAAAGATTTTAATTGTATTGCACATCCATCAAACCAAACAAAATGTTTAACTATTGTTATGCCTCTCTCTTTCAAATATTCAAAAAACTTCTTAAAGTAATGTTGTACAAAAAGTGTGTCATGCTTCTTATCATCATTGATATAGAATTGGTACTCTTTCTTAATGAAATGATTTTCAAATGTACTATCAACACCATCCAAATCATTTGTGCATGTTGATAACACACATGCACCATAATAGTGATTTTCTTTGAAAAGTAATACTCTGATTGAATTTTTTTTTGATGTGCAAAAGAGTAATTTTCTGCCAAGTCCACTATAGATAGAATAGTTCCAAGTGGGAAAGTCTCTCTTAATCTTTTAATTTTTTTTTTCTTGCCACTTGGAAAAAAAACCATGGCATATGTATGGTTTTATCAACTTATGAAAATTTTCTATAAATGTTCGAATAGGTATCTCCTCTTCTACATTATCTAACCTTATAGATTCCTTTCCAAATTTGTTTCAAATTTTTTGTACTTGTAACTCTTGCAATTTACCATCTTCCTCATGTTAGTATCTTCATCTATCAAAGGTAATTTAGCCAACTCCCCACATGTTCAATAAATTCCTTTTATGTGATTTATTTGACCAGTTGCATTATCATCTGATTTATCACATAAGATGGATGCTAAGAATTGAGTTGTTCATTTAGGAGGATTTTTTTCATAACCATCACTATCTTCTCTAATCTTTTGAAACATCTGATAGTATAGATCAAATTTGATGTGATAATGAAAACAACAAGTTTTGAAGACTTTGTTTACCTTCACATAATATGGCCTTAACCTCTCAAACATGGTTTGTCCAATCTTTAGGTGAGGGTTTGTTTTAGTAAACAACACATACAATTCATGTTTTGTTGTGTCTAACCAATGTTTTACATGGAGATCATAATGATTAGGGCCAATCCTTTGCTTGATAACATCTCTACTATTTGATGAAGAATGAGTATTATCATTCCAAAAACTTGTCACGAAGTTCCTAATAACATCTTCAATTCTATCAAAATGAGGAGCTCTACACATAATTGCCCAATTCCATTCTAAGGTAGTATCATCCAAACTCTTTCTACTTTTCACATATTTTGATATTGTCCTTGTACTAAAACCAAACTCAGATGACAGTGAAGAGATTTATCTTTTTTGAGGCAATATTTCATTTACTAAAGATGTCAACATCACTCTTCTTGAAATGGTCTTATCTATTGTTCAAGATTTTTTACCAATGTTCACCAAACCTTTCTTAACATTATCAACAATAGATTTTTTTAGCTGAGAAGTTTTCCTCTTTTGACTTGTTGTATCTATACTCAACAATTTCAGTGGATCTATTAAGTCTTTATGAGTAAGTACAATTTGATAACAATTGAGCTTTCTCTAGTGTAGTATCAAGATTGTAGAAATGAGACATTATTGTTGGCATATGAGCAGTGTTTGATGACATGATGATAATGTAGGTTGTCATTGATGTCAATATGCTGAAGTATGAAGAGGTATATTGAAGTAAGCAAACTGGCAAGTGAACTGGTATGATGGTATGAATCAGTATGTGCAAAAGTGAACCAGTATGATGAAGTGTGAACCGGTATATGCAAAGTTTGTATCGGGATGTGACTACCGGTTGGTAGTCTTAGCTTCAGGGTTTCTGGTTGATGCATTCCAAGTATGTGAGACTCGGCTGACGACATCCTATGATGAGTTAGCATTGTAATGAAGATCAGAGCACATTGCCACATCAACCTTGTACAAGTGAAGGATTTCCTTAAGGATCTTGCATGAGAATATTGATTCTATCCACATCAGGAATGTGCAAAATCTTAGTAAATGGTGGAGAGCGCGTGATGAGTTATCAACCTCCAGAAGCGGTGAAGAACGGACGATGCAGAACGTCTTGAGATTTGTTCAAGATTGTTTTACCCTATGTAATGTGATTAAACAATTAGGATTGGACCGACTGTATTGTTAACCTAGATGCTTAGGGTTTTAGGTTTTTGGCTACTGACCTAATTGTTGTCTATAAGGTCGATGATGAGTTTCATTTGAAGTTGTTGGCAAATGAATGTGTGTGAGGTGATTGTTGCCAAACCAAAGAAGTAAGTAGAGATTTGCAGAGTGTGATTGTAGGTGTAAAGGAACTAAAGAGGATCTGCATTGGCATTAAGTGTTGTTATCAGATCAGTGTATTACCTGTTGACTTCTAACCATTTCAACAGCTAGAAAATCCCTTAACCGGGTAGCTTTAACATGCTTTTTGTAAATCCTTTAATAGGGTGACTCAAAATCATTGAGTTCTTGAAATCCTCTTACAAGGTAACCTTTAACAGGGTTTTAACCTCTAACCGGGTACTTAGCCATCCCTTAATCGGGTGATCCCTAGTAGGATCAGTTCCTAGTAGAAATTGTTGTAAAGTCTTTAACCAAACTAGGTTCCTAACAGAGTGAACTTCACAAGAGTTCAAGAACAACTTCTGGGTATTCATCCCCACTGTGGTTTTTCCCAGTTGGGTTTCCATGTGAAAAATTAGTATGTTATGTGTGATGCTTTTTCATGTGATGCTTTAGTGTTTTCTGTTAAGCGGTAGTGCAAGCTGATCTAATGGTCATTGTATTTTTGATGTATTACTTGCTTAAGCATGTGGGTGAACTTGAGATGAGATGTTAGGTTCTGAGAAGATCTAAGTGTTACTAGTTTATATCTTTCACAGTCACTGTGTTTTACCGATATTGTCTTAATTCAGATCGGTGATGTTGTTTACCAGTTAGTGCAGTTTTTGCAGTTTAAGTTGTTAAAGAATTTTTTTTTTTGTACTGATTCACCCCCCCATCTCAATACCTATTGGGTATTTGTTGTTCATCATTATTCATCAATTATTTCTTTTGCACTTTTATTCATTGACCTCCTTTTAGTATGTCTAGGTTCTTCACTGAGATGTTTCAACTCATCCACATCCATTTCAAGTAAATGATATAAATTTGTATAAGAAATATTTCTCTTCACCTATTTAGCTACATCCACAATACGCTCATCAATACCGGTGGTAGGAGGTAAGGAGCCTGACCCCTCTCCTTCAACCTCCATTGGTTCAACTTGGGCAAGCTCCTCCCTATGTTCATCAACTATATTGTGTACTTCAATAGGTTCATTTGCCTCAACTCCCACTTCAGAACTCCCTTCTTCTTGAGCCTGTTCTGCACATAATTTAAGATGACAAAGAATATTTTTAATGCAATGAAATTCCTATTTTAATTTGAAACCAAAATTTCAAGACATTTAGTACTTGACCTAAAAATTATGTCATAACAAGGGGACTATTATGTCATATTTAAGACCTATTATTTCATAATAGACCTCCTAATATTACATGTAATAGGCCCTAATATGATCTGCATAACATAGGTGTTAAGGGGATTCTTGGGTATAATGTAATTTTTTTTGCATATGATGTCATAATAGGTTCTATTATGTCATATTTAAGATAGGTATTATAATACATAATATAGGTTTTAAGGGGACTCAAGTATAATGTGAAATATTTTTGCACACACTTGAAAACAAAGAAGACACAATGTTTGTTTGTTTGAAAGTGTTTGATTTTTTTGATCATTCAAGCACAAATCCTAGGGTTGGATGAGATAGTAGTTGTTGAATCTCACTTGGGGGGTTACCCCGAGCTATGCAATTCAGAGTGGATACTTAGGTGCTTGACCCCACTGGCTCCCCTCCACGACACTCACTTCTCCGAGGTAGCCAAGCACCAGTCCCCATGAAAAATCCCCATGGCAAAATTTGTATCTCTACTAAGAACCGTAAGAATGTGAACCGCTTAAGAGGTATGACATCTTGCGCCAACAACTAGAAGGCTTTTGGCTTCTAACAGAAATGGTGTCTAGTAAGGGTATTCATTCGGGTGGCTATAATCAGCATTGTGTTACTCTCTGTTAAATGGAAGGCCTCCCAAATTATAGAGGTTGTGCTATATATGGTTTATTGGGAGTCATAACATCATTATAGTAGCATGTAACACCCGTTGCTTGCAACTTTCATCACAAACACTTTTATTTATAGTGGCTTGGAAGAGCTTGGCTTTAGCTTGTTACCACTTTGGGTTGTTCACTCTCACTGAGCCTTAAGGGCTACTCAGGAGGCAAGCCCCTTTCTAAGGATATAACAAAAAGAGCCTACTGTTGAAGACACAAAAGATAAGTTTGTTAATTATAGAGCACCAATTGAAGTGTTTACTAAACTATAAAGACACATGGTTTCAAAATATAAATTAAATTATATATTTATGGACTATCTAAATTAAATTATAAATTATAAACAATAAATGGGAAAGAGAGGGGTCCTAAAGATCTAAATTTTAAATTAAAAAAATGATCTATTACAAATGGACTTAACCGAGGAAAGAAAATGTCAATTACACAACAAAAAAGCTAATGGAATTTGAAATTTGCAAATACACATATTATTTCAAATTAAATCATAATTATTTTTAATTAAAATGAGATTATTTTTAATCCTACTATTTCTAATTAATTTAATACAAATAATATCATTTAGAATTAATTAAGATAGAAATATTATATAAATTAAAATAATTTAATTTAATTTATATTATTTAAAATAATTTTCATAAAAAATATTAGATAAAAAATATTTAACTAATACTAAAAAATAAAAACAATTTTTGGTACGCAATACATATTAAATTAAATAGAAATAAAAATAAAAATGCATACTTGCATCATGATATATTTGCCTTCTTTGTTCTCAATATCTTTGTTCTGTTTCGGGAGAATAATTCCTTGAAGTCTTATTTTGCCTTCTCTTCTTGTTCCCCATGCTTTTAAAATAACCTTCAAATATCTTCAAATTATTGCCCTCAAAATAATTTTCAAATGTCTTCTTTCATCCAAAAATGTGAATTGTTTTAATCATTTGTGTGTAAAAAATGAAAAAAATTATGTATATTTATATGACTCTACCAAAATATGAAAAAAAATTTAAAAATTGGGTTGGCCAGGGTTCAGACAAATGTCAATAGTTAGAAAAGGTTGGGGACCGTTACATGAAAGTACGCATCATAATTTTGCCGAGGGGGTTCGAGCGAAGGCGGGTTTGTTTAGGCCCCCTTCGCTTGAACTAGTGTTCGTTCAAACTCGCTTGTTAGAGATCTCTCCCCAAATTTTTCAGAGTTCTAAGAAATTTTTGCCTTCAGACCTTTGGTTCAAGGCACAAATTAAATAATCTTGATAATCCAAAAATATAATATGGTAGTGCTTGGAGCAAGCTTTCCAATGAGCATAATTTTATTACATTGTGAATTTATTAAGTTCTTGTTTTTTTAATTTTATGGAATATTGGTTTTTCACCGAACATGAACTTCTCTATTCAACCCATTGGGAAAAATAGGAAAATAATTCAAAAAAATTATGAAAAATATCTATGCCCCAAGTATTGATGTCTTCTTTCTAACAAAAAATAAAATAGAATTTATATATATATAGAACAAGTTATGTGTTCAAACTTAAACCTATGTTTGAATTATGACTAGTCGGACTTCAAAACTTAATAAAATAAAAAATATTCAACATATCACTATCAAACCAATAGCAAGCTCTAGATATTGATGTTAGAAACCAAAATTCAAAAGAACTGATTTTTTATCATTTATAGAAAAAAAATTGTGTGTTTCGAGAGGCACATCACTCTTAAAAAATGTAGTTTGTTGTAAAAAACTGCTTTTCGAGGGAGATGGAAAATTTTTAAAAATCCTTCAAAAAAAATTTAAAAAAATATATATAGAATCTAAAGACATAATGCTACAAATCACTAATTTACATCATCTTCAAATTCTTAATAGTTTAAAAGTTATAGTTGTCGGAAGTTGAAGATTATTTTTAAAATGTTCATCTCAGTGTCAAAAGTGGCAAAAAAGTGGGAACCATTATTGTAAGTTCACCCCATTATGATTTCTTCAACAACACAATCTCCCATTAATGATGCTTTATTAGAAATAAATTGGGTACCATTAGACTTTATACCCTCCTTTAATGGATATAAGATCCCTCACTCTAAGAATGAATCCTTTAAGGAGCATTATGTGGCATTTATCTTGATGATGATGGGGGGTCTTTAGACCTTGAAACTAAGAATGAACATCCTCCTATATAGATTTCAACTTCTCTATTTAATTATAAACATGAATGCAATGGACATGATTTAGGATGTGTGGAACAAAGTCTTGAGGTTAATGAGAAATCTACATCTCACTTTTCCAAACAAGATTTAGGTTTCCAACCACCTCATTTGTCAACATCCCTGCCCCAATTCTCTAATATGTATCTATGTTTACTTTTAACTTCTCATCACAAAAAGAGAGTATTTTGTATGAGCTTCTTAAAGCCAACTTTATTACTCTCCCTTTGAATAATTTAAGAAATAATTGTAAGAAAAATTAACACAATCCTTCTTTCTGCAAGTATCATCAAATCTATGGCTATTCCACCAATGAATGTTATGACTTGAAAGATGAAATTCAATAAATTGTTGTAACTAGTACTATTCAAATACTAAATGACACTAAATTGGACTCTCATCTTACTCCTTACACATAACATTTCAGTTCCTATTATGTTGCTCCTCACTATGTGGCATTGCTATATTACCTATTGTGGGCTCATTGTTATTCATGGTGGTACAATTTCAGTTGTAATCATACTTAGGTATCATCATAATAGCATAGTTATTCTTGTTTCCATGCTTGGGGGCCAAGGATAGTTTCTCAAATCTTCTTCTTTCATAAGAACCCACTTTCCCTTCATTGAAATTATGTCTTCTATATAGATCTCTTCTTGATTGTGGAGGTGCATATCCCTATTGGGGCCTCCTCCTTCTTATTGAAACAAGTATCCTTGATGATGATCTTATAATTTCTTTAGAATTATGTATCATTGATTAGAACATCTTACTTATTGTTGAAAGTCTATCAAATCTTCCTTCTTTCTAAGGATTCACTTTTCTCTTGTTGAGTTGATCCTTTTATAACTTGATGTCCTTTCTTGCATAGAATTATCCTTGATATAAATGTAAGGAAGTTAAGTAGTATAATAAATTCCTACACTAACCTTGAGAGGAGGGTAATACAAAAACTTTTACCTGACAGTTACAGAAACTTAATAGAAATAGACATAATAGCATGCATACCACAACACGATGATTTACATGGGGAGAACCCTTTTGGGAGAAAACCCCACACTCCAAAAGTAGCTCAATATATTATTCAAGAATTAATAACATATTACAATATACTTGCAGAGAAAGATATTCATAGGATTACCAACAACTAGAGATTCATGGGTAACTCAATAGCCATAAGACTCTTACACACCACCTCTATCTCACACACCTCATATATAGGAGATACAATACAAGAAACCATCAAATGATGTTACAAAATCAAGAGATAAAACCACCCAATAAATTAGAGTCGAACTTATCTCCATTATAGATGCCCTATGATGTGTCAAAACACACATCAACATGTGTTCCTCCCTTTTACAACTCATTTACGTTTCCAATTCTTTTTTATATTTCTTATTTCAGCAGTCCAAACTTTCAGAGGCCATAACTTGTGATCCAAATGTTTGATTAATGAACCATTTGATTCACCTTAAATTTTGTGAACTTATCTATCACCTCGTAACAATATATGCCAATTATGCCCACATTTTAGGGAATTTAAAGGGTCTAAAACCCTCAAAATTAAATTTAAACCTTTCATCTCACCCTTAAAAAATGAAAACTTTAATATCTTCAAAACTAGCTATGATCTTGCGACGCAAATTTACCAACATGATTATGAGGGACAACCCATGAATTAACACCTCATCCCTTCCTTCCACTCATGCAAGAAGTAATTAATAATTAAAAACTGGACAACCTAGGTGAATTAACACATTTTTCTATCATCATAAATGAGATTATTAATCTTTGTGTGAACAAGATCACAGGTCCCCATCTACATAATAGTAATCTATTTGAATCCAAGATTTGCCAAATACTCAGCCACTTTATTTCCTTAAAAAAGACATAGTAAATTCTAAAATTATCAAGGGACTTAAGCATCCCTAAACTATCTTCAATTAAGCTTTTTATATTCCAACTAGGGATTTGTAACCCAAGTAGGCATTTAAGAATATTAAGAGAGTCACTTTCCAATGTAATAATTTTGTATTTCTCCCTCAAAGACAACTTTATACCAATGTAGGTATCCATAGCCTCATCATTGTGGTTTGTCTGGGTTCCTGAAGAGAGTGCCATCACTGCTAGTCTATGTTTTGTTGATAATTCATAAAACTAGGGTTGTATTGTTTGCTCATAACTTTTTCTATACTAATTTTTAAAATATTTAATGCAAGTTTCTATATTATTAATATATTTCTATATGTGGTTTTCACCTTTTATCCAAAAATTAGAGGATTTTGTCAGCATTGAAGAAGATTCCAGTCAAGAGAAAAAAGTGTAGATCATTGAAGGGAGTTGCTAACAAAGAAAATAAATCACCTAAGTTAGTGAAAAATCCAATGTTTATCACACTTATAGTTGTTAGAAAAAATTAAATTTAGTGAGCAACAACACTACTTATTGGAAAAATTAGGAACACCTCAAAGGAAAGATAAAAATTTATTTGTTGTCATGAAATCACAATGAGTGTATAAATAGAAAATTAGGCAAGTTTATTTTGATTTATTTTAATGGGATGGCTAATAAAAAATAAAGAACATAAAAACTTTAATGTTTAAATAAAAAACTATCATGAAACAAAAATTGGTCAAAGAAAAGAGGAAAATGAAGAATTGAAAGAAACGTTTGAGTGATTGGAAAAGGAAATTAATTCTTAATATGAAAAAATGTCAGAATCAAAACAACAAATAATTAGTTAACTCAATTACTTAAAAGAAAAATGAGTGTCTAAGGTCTCAGCCTCAAGTAAGATGTCTCATATGATACAAATTATTTGTGTTCTTCTATTGATAAATTATTTGATATAAGTGCATAGTGAAACTTTATTTTGATAAATTATTTGATATAAGTGCATAGTGAAACTTTATTTAGATACATATTGTAAGGATATAGATAAGAATATATTTGAATTGGAAAATTTTACTACTTCGAATGATAATAACAAATGATGTTCTATTGGAGATTGATATGGGACAAGAACATTACCCCTAAAATTGCTCATTTCTGGTGGACAACTATCCATAACAAGATCCTCACAATAGATAATTTAATTAGGAGAGGGTTCTAGCTAGTCAATAGATACATTATATTCTACCAAGAGGAAGAGTCGATTGACCATTTATTCTTACATTACAAATTTAATAGGGATAACTGGTATGGAGTGATTCCTGGTTTGCATATCAATTGGGTCTTTCCTAGTACTATTAGAAATCTTATTGAAACTTGGAAAGGTAATTCTCCATTTAGGCATCCGGTATTAAGAAATATTTGGAATCAAATTTTCCCTTTCTTGGCTTCCCACATCTGGAAGGAAAGAAATATCAAAGAGGTTACCAAAACTAGTGAGTAGCTTTTTCAAATATTCAAGAATACAATAAGAGAAAATAAAAATTTCATAAAATATGAATATGTTGTTCAACAAGATACTTTCCTTGAATTAGATGTAAGAAGATGGTGGGGAGTTACATGAAACATGGATAAAATTATAGTGAGTGAGAAATTTTTTAAAAGTGTGTGATGGAGAAAACCATGAAAAGATTGTGTAAAATTAAATTTTGACAGTGTAGTAAGAGAAACCCTGGTGTGGCTACAACTGTAATTGCTAGAATAATGAGAGATTATGAGGCTAGGATGATATAATTATATGCTATATGTGTGAGGATAAAAATAAATAATGGAGCTAAATCCATAGCCTTTTGGTGGGGCCTCAAAATATTTTTTTCTCATGGATTTAATAATTTCTTAATTGAAGGTGCCTTCAATTATAAATTTGTGATAAATTTTATCAAGTCGAAGGTCTCCCCATTGTGGAGGATAAAAAATTACATGTAAGATAACAAATATACTCTTGATTTGTTACCTAATTAGGAGGCCATACATACCTTCAAAGAAGACAATAAAGTTGCAAATAATGCCTTTACTAATGTGGGGCTAAAATTCAAAGATTGGAACTATTGGACTAATGAGGTAGAGATTCCTCGTTACATCAAAAATATTTATTATGCAATGGTAGACAAGAAAGGTTTATTAACTGTGCAGAGGGAATTAACATTTAAATTTATATTTATTGTTATTCTTGTGTAGAATGTCATTAGGTTTTAGGACTTGAAGTGTAAAATGAGGGACATAATGACCTGGTAGAACTATGATTATTTTGAAAACTATGAGGAGAGTGTTGGCACAATAGGTATTGTACACCTTGCATATTAATGTTTGTAAGTATAATATTTCTTTATTTGATGTTGTACATGGATGTGTAACATGTAGAGATTTCTTTGGAATATTCTCACAACCACTTGATGAATTGTATTGTAACATTGCAATATTCTAATTTGTAATTATTTAATATTGGGGAAAAATATTTAAAAAGACAAAAATTAGTATCCAATATTAAATGTGGGGTCAAGGGTAGTTATCACAAGGTTTTATTCTACCACTAGTTGTTTTTGTGTTAGCATTTGTCTATAAAAGCAAGCACATGTTTAGTGGCTATGGTTAGCTGGCGATTTTGGGCAACATTGTATTGAGTCCTTTGGAGGATTTCATTTGTGAAGCATGGCATGGGATGTGTGGATTCATGCTTGGACACATGGGATGCATTGAAGGCCTTGATAGTTTGAAGGTACTCATTGTAACTCTATGTTGCTTTTTGGATGATTAATACAATGGAGTGTGGATGCTTTTGGAGGCTGAGATTTTCCCTCATGAAGGTTTTCCAAAGGTATATCTTGTGTTATCTTGAGGCTTGTCTATTTGATCTTTTTTATTATGGCAATTCCTTAAGATTGTATGTATGATTTTCTCTCATGGGTTGTGTAGGAAATAGATTATTAGTATGTGGGTTTAAAGCTTTATTTCCTAACAAGTGGTATCAAATATGTCATGGCTGATTTGGAATAATAACCTAGCTTGAGTGGAAGAGGTGTAAAGTGGAAGCCATGGCTATACCTAAAAGGATTGGGACATTAGGTTGGGCATAAAGTTATATTGAAAAATTAATAAAATATATATAATTTTGGGTAGGGGACAGGCCACCACCCCCAACCCCCGTACCCTACCCCACAACCGAGGCGGTAGTGATACTGCTTATTAGCAATACCATTGTTGGTAGTTGTACTAAGTGTACCACTATTAGCAGAGGGATTGTCGACAAGGTACGCTATCGCGCCCTGACCCATGGTGGGTACCAATAATCATAGGCCCCCACATAAAAAAAAAAAAAAATGTAACTACCATTTTTGAATATTTTATAATATTTTTAAAATGCAACATATTTTTAATAAATAAAATCCACCACCTTAATTTATTATGGGGTGGGTTTGGCCTATGGCCCCCCTGTAATACTTTTTTTTTAACTTTTGAAAGAAAAAATTAATTAGTTTGGGAAAAGGTTTAAGATCCACTAGTTTATTGCTCATATAGCCTAATAGGCTTTTTTTTTCAATGTAGCATTACTTGGAGTCTGTTTTTCAACTTCTTATACTCATTGGAAAGATAATTTTGAGAACTAGGATGTGGTATAGGTTTGATTACTTGACTTTTCCATTTTGATATGTTTTTGGAGCCTAGAATCCAGATGTTCTTTGTTACATAGTTTTGATCATAACTTTTGCATATGGATTCAAATTTTTTTATTTTAAATAAACATTGGAGAGCATGTTCAGTCTACTATAGTATGGTGCTGATATTTTATTAGTTTGATGAGTATGAAGAGGTGTGTACTTTTTTTATTAGTTGTATGTTCTTAAGATTCAGGATGTAATTGTGAATGCATCTGGACCAGTCATAAGGTAAAACCTTAAGGGAGTACATGTTTTTATGAGATATTTATGATGATATAGATAATTATCAAATTGGTGCTCCTTGGTATAGGTTGTTAGGTGGTTTTTAGAGTTGGAATTTTATGGTAATAGACCTAGATAGGTTGTTCTTAGTTTGAGGACATGTGATGCGGAGCACCATAGTTCCAAACACATTCACTCAAGAACCCCTCAAGGTTCATTCCAAACTATTCATTTAAGGCATAAAAACAACTTCTCCATCAATGTCAATCTATCATCATACTTTCATGCATGCTATAGGGGTTCATTAATGCTATCTCAAACATATCCAATCATTTATACCTTTGCAAAACATTAAACTTCATTGTTCATTGAAAGAATCCAATTCACTAGCATCAAAGTGATTGTCATTCACATGACAGTTTTCTATACCTGCACACAGACATTAATAACTTTCAAACCTGAGTGTATTTGGAAGATCGCTTCAAGGAGGCTGTAGAAAACTAGGTTTATAAAGCCATATCAAAAATTAAGAACAATCCAATGGTTCATGTTTGAGTTACGCCCCCCGTAGTGAGACCTATTTTTATTGTCATAGAAAAACCAAGAAATGTGCATGCCCAGTCCACCTAGGGCATCAAATATCTCCCAAAATACAAATCCATTTGATATGAAATAAAATCCATCTGAAATATCCTTTAATATAATCTCAGAATAAATAAGATTTATATTTTTACCATGGTTATAATTTGAGATATGAACAAACCCTCATACACACCTCCATTATTTATGGTTTTCAATCTGTTTTCACCAAAACTTACATAACTTTCTCAAAAATGAATGAAATCAACCCAAACAAAAAGAGAAGTAAATCTTAATCACACATATCTCCAATTAATCCATTTAGAGGTCATAAATATTTAATATGTGTCTGTACCATACGCTGCAACATGACTATTTTTAGGAAATCTAGAAGTTGTAATCCATAAAACATCCATAACTTCTTTGTTTCTCAATGAAATCACTCCAAACCAAAACAAGAAGGAATATAATACAAAATAATATCTAACCATGATAATTATACATAGTTTCTAGGTTGTACAGGTTTGTACAAGGCCTGGAAATAACAAAGTAACAATGGAAACGATCAAAATGGCAAGCTTATGAATACACAAATTGTTCAAAATTGTTAACCTCCTTCTCATTTCCCTTGGTTCAACCATACAATATTTCATAACATCTTGGTCAGTTTTGACCTTATAACTACCTCCAAGACCTTTCAACTTCCCATTTACAACTTTTCCAAATGTTGCATTTTGACAACTTTTAACAAATTTAACATTTTTTGTCAAAATGGACTCAAACTGTGTTTAAACACTCTTGACACCTTACAATGGACCTTAAATGACCTTTTATAACTTGTATACCCTTTCATGGTTCTTTTGACTCATTTTGACCATCTAGACCTATAAGGGCCTATATGGACAACTAGGACATAATCAAGACTTGCTTACATTTTTAGGCTTCCAAGCCTTACAAATCATTCCAAATGGATTCAAATACATTATAAATGACCTTCAAATATAAATTATATTTCAAATGATGACTTTGACCATATATTTTCCTTACACCATGGGTGCTCTTGCACCAACATGATTGGACATAGTTTGAGACTAGGAGTCTCGTGTGAGTGATAATTGAGTGAAGGTACAATGTTGGTTATGATTATGGTGTCATGGGTATGAAGGTACATGTTTTGTATTGACACAAAATAGTCATGTTTGTACTGATTATTTTTATTTTAAGAAGTTTATGATTATCTTCTTCATGCTTATTTGGTTCCTTAACTATGTTGCTTGAGTGTAGGCATGTTTGGTGATCAGATTAGATGTTGATTTGGTTTTTGAGTCATTTGATCTACATGATTATTCTCTTTGATATCTAGTTTTTATTTTACTAATGTGATGATAAGTTTTCATATTCAAGGTTTATTCTATGATTTATGTAGTTGTGTGGGCTGATCACCTATTCAGTGGTAGTGTGATGGCTCCAATGTGGACTGTCTATATCTACTAGGTTTGATGCATTGTGGTATATGGTTTTTAGTTGACCTTGTCTATGGTCATTAGTGCATTGGTATCTTTGTTTTGAGATGAGAGGATGGATGATGTTTATTGTACCTGGATAGTTGGTGTTGTAACTTGTAGCATGTGGTTTATCATAATGTCATGAGAGCTTGGTTATTCATTGGTTACACTTTCAATGGGACATTTTGACAATGATGCATTGGTAGTGTAGGATTGATTTATTATTGGTGATATGTTGGTGGTTGTAAATATCTTCTTGGATTGGAGTTATTCATGATGTTATTCACTTTTTAGTTCTATGTGTGTAAACTTGCATGTTATTTATTAGGAGATGGTTGTCATGATGCCATGTGTGTAAACTTGCATGTTATTTATTAGGAGATTGGATTTTTGGTAGATATGTGTATTTAGCATTGGGTTGTGGATGATCTTAGTGTGTAGATGTTGGAGGACATCTTGATCCTGTTGTTGTAGAGGGTCTTTCACATTTGTAGGTACACTAGTAGGAGATGGTGATATTCATGATACTTGAGGACGTGGACATCTTGGAGGACTCATTTAGAATCCTAAGTTGAGGCATGAATTGTGTTTTCATTTGACATGTTATCCTTGTTTGATATGATGGTTGTTGTTATATCATTATATACTCTTGATTGCACATTAGAGTTATGAAATATTATAGTTAGTTGATATGTTCATATGGAGCATTTTATCTCCTTGGAGGGAATGGTTAGATCATGTTGTCATGTTCATATTCTTGATTCCATGGTTGGAACTTCGACATTGATCTTGGTGGTTTTATTTGTATTGAGTGTATGATCATTTGATTGTTACTTCACAATGTCACTATTTGTTGCATTTGGAGTTTGGCATGGATTGATTAGTTACTAGTGCTCATGGATACATTGAGTTGTAGGTGATGATAATGATAGACTTATAAAGCACTGAGAGGTGGGGTGAATCAGTGACACCAAAAATAATACTACTTTAAACACTAACCTATAGATATACTAAAAAGTTTGTTAAACATTATGCATGCAATCCAAAATGATATTAGAGCATCCACAATAGGTAAAACATCCACCATAACACAAGTGTTTATATGTGGAAAACCCATATGGATAAAAACCACGGTGAGATGAGACTCACAAGCTAACTATCTGTAATAATAGGTAACTGACTGGTTAAGATCTACAAAAATGCTCTGCTAGGAGCAAATCCTATTAAATATCCAAAAGCTATGCTAGGAGATATACCTTGTTAAAGGTAGTACCCTATTAGGAGTAACCTTGGTAGAGGATTTTTTAATCCAAACTAATGGATCACCTAGTTAAAGGATATGTACAATGAATCTTGTTAGAGCTTACCCGGTTAGGGGATTTGACTATTGTAGTGATTAGAAAAAAATAGGTGGTGTGATCTAGAAGTAGCACAAATTTCTTGAATAGATCCTCTTTTGTGCACTCAAAACTGCATAACCAACATACTCTGCAATTCCCTCAACAACTTAACACTTCTATCTTCACATCAAATCATCTCATATCATAGCTCATCATGTATCCAAAATAGCTCATCATAATGTCATTATATAGACATTTAGATTTCATGTCAGCCTTAAGAAATTATATCACAATTTCCTAGGTGCAGTGTATCTAGACAATCAAACATAACTCATCATAAATTACTGCCAAAACTTGTCAGTTAGGGTAACTCATCATGACCGGTGATAACTCATCATACAATAAATGAATACCTATTGGAGTTAACCTCTATCAACATATAAACTGATTGTCCTCTGTTACTTCTTTGATAATCTTCGTTGGATCTCCAAGTTGATGTTAAGTTATTACCTACATATATTGGTTGTCTCCATGTACTGGTTTGACACTCTCTAAACCATCATAAACAAAACTTCTAATACCGGTTGCAATATAATACAAGTAACTTTGAAGTAACATCGGTAGACAAACATGTGTGTGTACATGTTCCATGAATGACAACATATGAAGTCATTCATTACAATCATCATCAAGCCAACAATCTCCCCCTTTGGCATTGATGGCAACAATTAGAAAATTTTACAGCTATACAACTAAGTGTTGTTACAAAAAAAACATACCACACATATCACAATACATACTCCCCCTTAATATGTTTAAAATTTTCACAACACACATACATATTTCTACTCCCCCTTTGACAATAATGCCAAATAGAAAAGTAAAATACATATATATCTAGCAAAAAATTGTATCAAAATGTTTACATATACAAAAAATTGAAAATCTAAATCAGGGGGTGTTCATTGCATCAAGTGTACACATCTTTGGAGTAGCCAAAATTGCTCATGTATTCTTGTATGCTCTTTGTAACATGTCCACTTTTGGTTTGAGTAAATTCTTCAACTCCTTCAAGGATTGGAGTCTTTTTGCTTGTTCACGATCATAGACATCTAACTTGTTTTGCAAATTATCAACCATTTTACCAAAAGTTAAGGAAGAATCATGTAAAGGTATGCAAGCACTACATATCTTTTCCAGTTCTTTCTCGGTCTTTTTTCACCTTTGATTGATATTAGTATAAAAGAATGAGACATTGGATGTAGATGCAAGAATTTTCCCTCCTGTTTCAATAGCTTTTCTTAAAAGATCTTTATTCAGGGTTAGGGCAATTCTCCCTGTATCAATATCCTTCATAATCTATTCTTCTCACTTCTTCCTGTAGCTCTTCTCTACATAGGTCTATGCTGCTTCCTCAAGGGACTTAAGTTGATCAAAGGCTTCAGCAACCAACTATCCAAGCTTGCCAATGGGAGTTGACAAGTTCCCTATAGCAGTTTTTGGTAGAAGGCTTGACATAATATCTACAACATTTTGAGTGGTTTCTGCTTCCATTCTCTATTCCTTAATCTTGTTCTTCTGAGCTATGGATTGCATCACATTTGCATACTCCATTCATTTTGATGCACTCATGTTCTCAACATTTATTGGCCCTTCGATGCCAAATGAGTCATCATCATCATCATGCTCTTGTTTGACTAATGCCTTCTCTGGTTCAGTAGTCTCAAATTTCTCTTCCTTTTGTTCTTTTCCCTTCTCCTATTCAGAGGTTTATTCAACAACTTTTTCAGTAGGTTCCTCCTAAGTAGCCTGTGAAACTAGTGGGAGTTGGGGTTTCACTGGTTGATCATTTATCCATGGGGGTGGAATATCCACACTTGGTTGAGTTGCCCATATCTCCACTATATCAACTTGTGAATCTATAATTTCTGGTGGTTACATATCTAGTGCAATAATGTTTCCAAATAGATCTATAGTATCCTGTATATCATCAACATAAATTACTGGTTGGGAAGTAGTTTCATCCTTCTTCTTGATAGATAGAAAATATCAAATTGCACTATATCCTCCTCATCCATTTTTTGTCCTTCCAGAGTATCTTGCTCATTAGCCTGTTGGTATTCTATCAATTTATGCATATTTTGAATTTCCCTTGCTATTTGATGAGTATCAACTTCAACAGATTGCATCTTCCCACTTAATATCTTTAATCTCCTTAACTTAAAAGGAAATTGAGTTTTGTATTTATCAAGCAATGCAATTAACTCATCTTTTGATAAATCAGGAAAATATTGCGCAAACACACCATCAATAATTTCTTTTTCTTTCTTCACAACTTCTTCCTATTTATTCAAAAGAATAGTATATAAAGAATAAAAAATATCCTTCTTAAGATCATGAGGTAATCAACTATAATGACATAAATAGTTGATAACCCATTGAACAATTTGTTCCTTTTGATCTTCATCAAATGAATCAAAACATTCTTTGACTTTATCAAATCTATTCCTTCCCAATGTCTTTACCATTCTCTCAAAATCCGTCATAGGTTTGCAAGATAAAGCTTTAATGGGAATAGTCTCCTGAGAGGTGGTGTCAACTAGTTTGGACTTCTTGCCAGTTGCCTTTACCTTCTTTGGTGCTTCCTCAATATCAGTATCATTAGATTCTGCTTGAAGAATTAGTTGCCGACCTCTTTTCTTTGTTGTAGTCTACTTCTTAATGTATACCTTAGGTGTCGGTTCCTTTTTATTTTGGACACTTCATGTCACTCTAGTACTTTTTGACATCGGAGGCACTTGCTTAACCTTCTTCTTCTTTCCTTTACCACTACTGGTTGGAGCACTACTGGTTTCAGCTTTTGTAGTTTTCTCCTCAACAATATCTAGTCTTTTCTTCTTCTTTTCCACTAGACATGCCAATAGGTTATTGGCATAACCAATCAATAAGTCATAATTGACTTCATAGCTCATGTCTTCCATTTCATCTTCTCTAGGTTCAATAGCTTCCATCAGATAGAAATTAGTTGTGACTGTGAAAATGATGTTCATAGCAAAGTTTTTCACCACATCCTTAGATAGCCTTAGTGTTCTTAACAACCTTAATGTTGTTCTTGATCTAAGCAATTACTGGTAGGTCTTTAGACCATTCAAGATCACCAATTCCCGGTAGGAATTAAATTCTGAAAATAAAAAAATAAACCAATCAATAACTGACCAAATTTGAAATTTTGACTGTTGTCCTTCTCGATTGACTGTAGATTCAACATTAATTGCCTCCTTATGGCCTCACAAAGGTCATAATCTACATTCTCAACAATCATTTTTTAGGCAGTATGCACTATTGCAGATGGCACACTATTCATTCTCCTAGAATAGAATATCCGATAGCCTATAACCATAGTAGCCATTTTAACCATTGGGTCCTTAATGTTATTAACAGAAAATGCACGTCTATCAGAGGTAGATGAGGTTAAAGTGGTTATTGTCTCTTTATAAATTTGCCTCGACTTAGGAACTTCATCGGTTGACCAAAAACTAGTCACGGCTTGAATAGCCTCTTTGGTTATAGTGTGTGTCCTTTCCAAATACATATTTTGACCATGAACATGACTCATAATGATTTGGATATGTTCCTCTTCAAAATCCTCAAGAAAATAAGTTGCATTATGAAAACCCTTCTCATAAACCCTGATATACTTGGGTTGAATCTTTTCGCTATTATCGCAAAGGGATTTCGACTGAGAGGAAATTGACAATGATCCTAAATTTTCAATTTTACAATCAATTTAGCTAGACAAATCACCTTTCATAATAACACCTTTAGGAACTTGAGATAAAGCATTATAAGACACAATTTGTTTCGATTCCACAACCTCCATAGGTTCTGATGTGATCATTAACCTCTCTACTTGCTTAGATCATGAATCCATTTAGACAAACTAGATTCAAAGCGGGATTCACAAATAAATACCTCAATTCTGACACGCTACCTTGGTTACCGATTGATTTCTCAAGTGCACACTAGTTCAACCTCCACTAATCTTTGACTCAGCTTCAATCACCCCAATCACGACACAAATTTGACTAAAACTAGCTAGTAGTTCTCTCTTCACTTTGCAAGTGCTCAAGAATTCTCTCTCGAATGCATTTAAGGTAAAAAAAACAAAGTAAAACTCGCTTTTATTATTTTGACCTACTGCATTAAATACTCAACCATGAGGGTTAAAAACCCTAATACGCCACTTAACGATGCATACAATATTATTAGGTGTAAATCTGGTTGATAAAATTTTGAAAAATCGATTGACAAAAGATATCAAGATTTCACACATAACAACTCAAAATTCAAACTCTCTTACCACTCATCTTTCAAGGGGTCCAGAAGTAGATTTACCGCTATGCTCCCCTTAGCCCTGTTAAAAAGGCTCAGTTTACTGGTGCAAAAGTCTTCATACTGGGTGAGGGATTAGGTTCTTCTGCAAGTATATCATCACTCTTATTTTTCTATATTCGATTCATCTCTTCTCTGGTTTCTTCAACATTTACCTTTTACTTTCCTTTCTGATCTTTAGAATGATTAATCAGTTTGTTCTTTTTATATCTACAAAACTTTGCCATGTGTCCTAGTTTATGACAATGATATCAGGTCATTCCACATGATTTCTAAGGTCCTGCATTGCCTCTTCTAGTTCTCCTTCTACAATTCATAGCCACAAGACCAAAAGTATTACAAATGGTTCAAATGACATTAGTTACCTTTTCCATCTCAAATGGACTAAACCAGTTGACATAGGGTCTCTGCCAGTTGATGTTACCCTAGTTATCATAGGTTCTCATCCAGTTTCTATTAGGTCTTGGACTCATGTGAGGTACTAGATTATTTTCTCCATATCTACATTCAATTGATCTATGTCCATACATTTTGAATGTGAAACAATGACCTTCAAATCTCTGAGATACATACCTATTATTTGCAATGTAACTTGTATTTCCATTAGGTTTATTTCTACACACATTTGTAGTATGTCCAAGTTTATGACAGACAAACCAAATAGGCTTAAAGACTTTCTTACCAGTAGGCTTATTAGCCTTAGGAGCAGTTTTGTCTTTATGAATGTTGCTCTTCATATCGGAAGACTCTCCTTTCTCAGATGTGTTAAAACCAAGTCTAGAAGTATCACCATTCATTCTTTTTTATTGAATCTTCTCATCCAACATGGTAGAAATTTTGTTGAACTTTTCTAGTTTTCCATTAGCCTCAATGAGTTCTCTGGTAAGATCTTCATTATGTTTTGAAAGAGTCTCTCTTAGAGATGATGTCATTTCAAGATCTAGCTGGAAGGCCTCTTTTTCTTCTTTCTCTGCATGCCAATGCTCATGCAAAGTAGCATTCTCTCGTTTGATCTTAGTAATTTCATGATCTCTCTCTTTGACAAGGTCTTCAACTTCCCTCCTAGCTTGCAGATCTTGACTCATGCAGATAGTTAGGGCTTCTAACTCTCTTCTCAGATTTAACTTTTCACCATTCAGTTTTTC
The DNA here is from genome assembly GCF_030272615.1 of Cryptomeria japonica. Taxonomy (NCBI): domain Eukaryota; kingdom Viridiplantae; phylum Streptophyta; class Pinopsida; order Cupressales; family Cupressaceae; genus Cryptomeria; species Cryptomeria japonica. Next base: position 717,757,849 of record NC_081409.1, on the reverse strand, counting down.
AACTACTTCAGCTAATGCATCAATGTTAGCTTCATCTGAAGAACTATTATTAGATATTTCCAATAATTATTCAATTATCTCTCTCCTTTTGACTTGTGAAGCTTTCAATTTGACCCTTAGGGTTTCAAGCTCATTCTTAGTAGCTTCAAGAACTCTAGCCATCTCAATGTAGCTCATATCCCTGATGGTGGCTTTAGGGTTTCCTTCCAAGTGATTAATCCTTAAAGAAGTTAGGCTTTGATACCAATTGATAGACTTATAAAGCACTGAGAGGGGGGGCTGAATCAATGACACCACAAATAATACTACTTTAAAAACTCATCAGTAGATATACCTAACAAGTTTGCTAAACACTATGCATGCAATCCAAAATAATATTAGAGCATCCACAATAAGTAAAACATCCACCATAACAAAAGAGTTTATACGTGGAAAACCCAAATGGGAAAAAACCATGGTGAGATAAGACTCACAAGTTAACTATCTGTAGTAGGTAATTGGCAAGTTAAGGTCTACAAAAATGCTCTACTTGGAACGAATCCTGTCAAAGCTTTGTTAGGAGATATACCCTGTTAAAGGTAGTACCCTATTAGGAGTAACCTCGGTAGAGGATTTCAAAATCCAAACTAATGGATCACCTAGTTAAAGGATTTGTACAATGAAGCTTGTTAGATCTTACCCAGTTAGGGGATTTGACTATAGTAGTGATTAAAAAACAACAGGTGGTGTGATCTGCAAGTAGCACAACTTGCTTGAATAGATCCTCTTTTGTGCACTCAAAATTGCATAACCAATATACATTGCAATTCCCCCAACAACTTAACACTTCTATCTTTGCATCAAATAATCTCATATCATATCTCATTATGTATCCAAAATAGATCATCATAATTTCATTATATACACATTTAGATTTCATGTCGGCCTTAAGAAATTCTATCACAATTTCCTAGGTGTAGTGTATCTGGACAATCAAACATAACTCATCACAAATTATCGCTAAAACTTGTTGGTTAGGGTAACTCATCACGATCGGTGATAACTCATCACACAATCAATGAATACCGGTTGGAACACCTATACCGGTCGGAGTTAAGCTCTAGCAACATATAAACCGATTTTCCTCTATTGCTTCTTTGATAATCTTCACTAGATCTCCAGGTTGATGTTAAGTTGTTTCCTACATATACCAGTTGTCTCCATGTACCGGTTTGACAATCTCTAAACCATCATAAACAAAAATTCTAATACCGATTGCAATATAATACAAGTAACTTTGAAGTAACACCGATAGACAAACATATGTGTGTGTGTGTACATGTTCCATCAATTACAACATATGAAGTCATTCATTACAATCATCATCAAGCCAACAGACAATATTATCTTATGATTAGAGACATGTGTTGGGATGGTTTTTTGTTTGAGTAGGAATCCCAAGGTGCATTCACCTAGTATAGACTTGAGAGGAGATTGTTCTTAGTGTGAGTCATGATGAATTGGATAGCTTGATGAGAATTCTCATTCCCCACTCTTAGTATACTCAGTAGTTTACTACTTGAGAAGTATTTTCTATTGTTCCTTTCAAGTGCATTATTCTTATGCTTATCTTACATAGATATGGATCTTGAGCTATGGAGATGTTTAGTTCTGGAGACCTTTCAATTTAGAGATGTATAGCATTGGTTATCTCCTTGTGCATATGGTTTGATATTATGATATAATTTTGGAGGATGTTAGGAGATGGTTTAGTGGGCTGATTTCCTTAATTGGGAATGGGTATTATGATTTTAATCTTATTGGTTATCAAAGGCTTATATCCATGTTAGCATTACATGATACTTATGTTTTCTTGATCTAAGAGATTGAATGGGGTTTTGGGTGCTAGTTTGGAGCCTTTTAATTTGGGGTATTTTGGAGAAGATCATACTTGAAACAATATTACTTATTTGAGGTGCTAGTAGAAGGACATGTTATGGTTTATAGGTTGTCTCTCTTCATTATATGTAATCTCTCTTGTTTGGTAGGATGATGACATATTGTGGGAGAGTATGCAACAATTGGGTTGCATGTATGGATAAATGTATTATTCTTAGTACTTCATGTCTGTTTTATTTATCACACCTTGAGATGACTGATTATTTGTAGATTTGATATTCTTTGAGCTTCATTTTAGATTTTGTATTTCCCATGTAGTGTGAGTTCCTTGATATGTATGTACTTTATTGACAAGTTTTGATATAGGGATCCTGATTTCATTTAATAGGTTGGTATGATGTTTGCACAAGTTTAATGGTGTTCTTTATACCTAAGAGGTATGGATGATTGGATGTATTGGCATGTGTTGTGGATGTCATTTCTGATCACGTGGGTTTTTAGTTTATCACAATAGTTTGCAGCCTTTTTTATCACATTAGTTTTTATGCTTATGTTCATGGATTGGTGCATCTTCACCTTGGATTATTCCTCTTCTTCCATAGCTGGCATGCTAGAGGATGAGAGGAGTTCTTTCTTGAGATGGTAGTCACTTAGTTTTATTGCAAGTATATTGTTGGAGAATGAGAACATGTTACAGATTTATGTGGTTAGATGTGTTGGTTCCCAAAACCACAGATTGGAAATCAATAAGACTTGCCAAATCCTTAATTGATCCAACCAGCCTTGGCCAACAAATAGGAATGGTCAAAGACTAAATTCCTCTGCACTTCAGGCTCCACTAGACCTGGGTGGGTATACCCTAATCTCCAAAAGCATAAAAGACTTCTTTATAATGGATTTAAATTATTAATATGGCTATTTACAGGGCTGGCAAAAAATTCCCTACAACTATGCCTTATGATATGCTTTTAACTTATTACAATCTTAAAAGTTGAATGTATTTGAATATGAAATAAAATTGTACCAAAACACTATTGGAACTTAGAAAAATTATGCAAGAACAGGGAAAGTAAAAACAAATATTTATTTTCTCTGATGAGGACCTTATGTGCACTCAATCTATTCACAAGGAATAAAGAAAAGACCAGTGCCTTCTCTAACAATTCACATGTCACTTGATGGATGGATATTTGTAATCTTTTGATACAGTATAGAGAAACAAGACTGTAGATGCAATGACTTCAATGTATGCTATAAGAACAAAAAAAAATATTCTATTACCTTTATAACAACAGGCTGTAAGATATTGCAACAAATCTTATTCAAATTTATTCAAAAGGTTTTACATCATCAACACCACATAACATGAAACGATCTGAAGAGAAAACAACAAATCTTGTATATTAATTTCCTGGAACAAGGGGTGTACAAAAGCTACAAACTCACAAATCATTCATGACACATTCGTTTGCACAAAATAGATTTTCATTTCTGCCATCCTACCTTACAAAATATTACTGGTTACAACACACTATCCCCCCTAGTGTCTTTTTTAAACAACAAAATGACTCACTATATATACATGACTCAAAAGTTACGAATGAAAGGATACCCCCTTTCATTATTACAAACTAAAAATAAGAGAAAACTAACTGAGTCTCTAATTACTTAGAAACAAAATAAACTACAATAACACAAACTAATTCTTCATCCAGCCGCTGACCACATTTTTGGATATGTTGAAGATATCTTTCATCCTTATATGTTCAAGCATTGAAGATAATGTCTCTAAGTGCTATCTCTATTGTGACAAAAGTTTCAATTTGTTCCCCTGTTTCGTTCATGTCCAATGCATCCACTCGGGAAATGCTAAGGGCTAAACTGAGTAAGGATCTACACTCAGTAATCCACTAGTGTTTATCCTTCATGGCCCCCATGTCATCTACTATGCTTGGAAATCCATGATTACTAATCCCTTTACATTCCTCATACTCATATATTTAACTCTGTTGTGAACCCTTGGTGAGTGTCAATTAGTTTGTTAACCTTATTTATCCTCTTGTTCTTCAGTGTTTGATCCTACAGTAGCATGTTCAATTTATCAAGGATGCTCTAGTGCGATATTGTGTTATCCATATTTTTCTAGTAGATGGTCCAAAATTCCTCTAGCATCTTTTACAAATTTTCAAATCATTTGGTCAAGAAAACACAAGCTATATCTGTCCTTATGCTCTATATTATTTCCTTTAATTTCTTATTCTCCTTATGCAATTCTTCACATTTCTTCCTCAATTTAGACTCATCTACAATCTGGGGTACAGGTTGGCCCCTACTCCTCAAAAGTTCCTCATACAAGGCTTTATATTTTCTAGTTTCTTTCATTAGAATCTTCATCTATGCTTTGTTTAGTTTTGAGATACCCACTCCATGTCTGTCATGACCATGGGGTCCACTTCACCGACCTTCAACTTCATCATGTGTCCAAAAGCTTTGTCCACATCGATGATCCTCGACCTCTTATTTGGGGGATAAAGGGCACGTAGTAGCATAAATTCATCATTTGGATCATATCTTGATCCAATGAAGATGTCATCCACCCCATGGATGTCTAGTTTGAAATCCTTCTTCTCTGAATGTAATAGGTTGTAAAAAATGAAGGACACACTAAGATCCTAGACTAGAAATAAGATAATCCCTACTTCCACAAGAAGTTGCCTTCCCCTTTGAGGAGTCATGTTTTCTATCTCTACATCAATATCAACTTTCAATCTACCAATCATCTCTTCCTCATTCTCTGGTGTTATGTCATACATTTATTCCCTAACCCTTTTTCCCTTGAATTGATACAAAAAAGATTTGAAGTCCTTTGATTTGATGAACTCATCATCAGACACAAAAGAGGTATATTCATTTGATGTGACATAAATGTTTGTGTTCACCCTTGCAACAATTTCATCTTGTGCTTCAGGCTCTTCCTCCCTCTTAGACCTCCTGAATCTTGAAATGACCTCATTTTCTCCAGAATCGCTCTCAACTTCCTCTTCTTCTCCCAACTCTTGCAGTCTTTGTCTTTTTTCCTCCAGTTTCTGGTTCGGATCTTGAACAATTTGCATGGCCTCATTAGATTCCTTATTCGTAAAGATGTCCCAGGCTTCAATGTGTTCATGAAGATAATCTCCCAAATTCTGCCTTTTCCTGCTTTGATGGATATAACCCTCTAGGTCATAGTTATTTCAGCCTGTATGCTCATAGAGGTTGTAATCCTCAATCAAGTTCTTATCTATGATCTCATATGCTCTTATAGACATGATAGTGAAATCCCCAAAATGTAGAGGCTCGGGCAAGAAAACCTATTTGTGTGCACCCCCAAAATGCATTGCATTTGAGACACTCATTTGCCTTACAATCTCTAGGTAGGCAATCCTGTCAGGTGTAGGCTTTGGAAACACATAAGGAGGTCCTTCAAATCTAACTACCCTAACCTATGTATAGTCTTGGCATACATACCAGTCACCCCAATTGTGATTCACCCTGATATCTCCGTGCTCATGGGGTCTAAGGAATTCCTTAATTTCCACTAAAAATGACCCATCAAAAGAAACTCTGAATGCTCTGTATAAGGGTTGCACAAAGAATTCTTCAAATTTGATATGGTGAAATCTCATGAACTGAGAATCCCATAGTGACAACCATAACTGAATAGGGTGCTCCTATCCATCCTTGCCATGAACATTTAGTTTCAACTCCTTAGACCACAACCCTTTGAATTGTCCATAAAACAAGACAATATGTGTTAACAATGAGTAAAATTTAAAATATTTACTGGGGCTATTTTGAAGGCTTAGGAAACCTTCATGCATCTTCTCAACAATGTAGGTAGCATAATCAAGTTGCCTCAGCTCGTGCATGTGTGTGTCGACAACAAAAACTAGAGGCCCTATCCGAGTTACATCTGGGACCTCCACCCCTCCTACTCGTTTGCATGCCATATATGTGTACTACAAATATTGCCTAAAAATATTGATGTCAAATGGGGGCCTATCTTCCTTTGTCAACTTTCCTCTCTCAGCCTTGTGTATGGCCAAATTCCACCCATTGTACATAGTGTCCATCTTTGTGTACTCTTCTTCTAGTTTTTCAAAAGAGAGAGGTACATCAGATTCAAGACCAAGACCAAAAACCTCCTGAATTGTGGCCACTGAAAGGCAGATGGATGCTTCTCCACTCGGCAATTGAATACATCTTTTCATGGCATTATAGGCCCTAGAAAATGTTTTCATCAATTGGATATTTACAAAGACATTAGGAACCACAAGTCTACCTAGACCAGTTGTCCACGAGTTTGAGATTGGAGTCCACTTATCCCTCTTGGAATAATGACACAAAAACAACTCATGACCTCTAATCCTGGTCTAGACATCACCAATTTCTTTGAAATCTTCTTCCAACTAGTCATAGATGGGCAGGTTAACCTTAGATCTCTAGGATTTTGCTCCTGGTGAGCTCATCTAATCAATCATGTCCTGATTTAACTTCTGCCTTTGTGCACCTTCTCCACCTCTAGACTTGTTAGAGGCACTCTTTGTAACCTCAAGGATCTATCTCCTACCTTTTGAACTTGGTCCCTCCAAATCTGGATATCTTAAGATTTATTAGAATTCAATTTTTCGTAGCTTAATTCTATCGCAATCTCTCTATTTGATTCAAAATGCTATGTCAATTGCTTATACTAGTTTAAATATAGAAATTCAATATCTCAAGGGAATTTACTCCATTAAAGATGGTGATACAATTTGCTTCATGTAAACACAGAGGTATTTGTTGCTTGTATTAATAATGGTGGATAGATTTGTTAGGATCCAATCCTACAACGGCTAATTGTAATAACTTTTCTTGACAATTCAACCACTTGGCACCATCCATCCTTTTCATTGACATAGGTCTTATTGATATACCCTCCTTCTATTCCTTTGTGGCATTCTGCCCATCACATCTCGGCATAACTCCACATATGTTCCTTCTGTATGGCTCAGCTTTATCGAGTATCGGTAAAACCCAACACTCCTTTCAACGATGGTTTGAGCTATCCCGATGACTTATTATTCTTACCTTTTGGTATTTACCTCATTGGAATAAGTCATGCCGATGACACCGCCTTTGCATTCTAGCCCATCGGGTATTGGGGTAGCACAAAATATCATTTTCTGATAACCTGATGATATCTGTTATATACTTCACATCCTCTTTCATCAGTATAGGCTACATAAATTACCTCATCCACTATCACCATAATAGTTTTCTCATGCCTCCAATAGTGAATGATATGCCGATGAGACCTTTCTTCTAAACCTCTTTTAGAGTGATCAGTCTATGTCATGCCGATAGGTTCTCTCATTATTTATGCTAGTCGGTCTTATCGGGGTAACTAACACTGATAGGAAAATTTTGATAATTACATAAATTAAGCTCCTCTTCATAGATCACTTGCACTTGTAATTTTTTATGGAAACTTTGTATGTGCTAATAAATAAGAAAGACTATCACATAGGCCCAGGGAATGCCTTATAAGCATCTCAATGCTATCATGCTAAATTTTCCTCATGTAGTCCCTATTCAGTGCCAACCCTTAGCATGACCTAGCAGTGCTTGTCCAATTCTAAAAAAATAGGTCACAAAGGGATTTTTTCTAATACTGGAGAACAGTCTCCTGCACATACAACCCATCAATAAATTCTCTTATGATGAAAATGCATATATAAAAACCCCAAATAAATAGCACAAAATATTTTGCAAAAATATGTGCTAATAGTGGCTCTTTTTGGGGATGTATGTTCTTTTCAAGGACATAGCAAGATCTCAGCTATCTCTGGAAGGTAGACCCAAAAATAAAAAAGAAACAAACAACCAAGGAAAACTATACTACTATAGTAAAAGAAATACTCCCTGCTCCTTATGAGAAAAAACGCTTGAGGTACTGAGCATGTACTGGAAATTCCTGAATTTCACCATCAACATTCTGCAAGAAGTATGGATTTTCCCCTCTTTTTTCTAGGATAACATACGGTCCTAACCAAAGTGCTTCAAATTTTCCATTCTTGCCCTTACCCTGATCTTTTTCATTCCAATTGAGCACCCACTCTCCTTCCTCAAAGGTCCTATTGGAATCTTTCTTATCATGTAATGTTTTTACCATCTTCTGCTTCTATATATTTTGTTCCTATACTCATCCAATTCAACCAACTGGAGCAACCTATCTTCCATGAAATCAACATCTTCTAAATATTCCTCTGAGACAAATTTATACACTGGGAGCAGGTTGTTCAAAGGCAATCATGCTTCTTTACCATAAACAAACTAATAAGGAGCAAACCTTGTGGATTTTTTTATTGTCACTCTATCTACCCACATTGCCAAATTTAACTTTGAATCCCATGCCCTTTTGTTGTCTCCTAACATCCTCTTAATCATTTTCAATAGGTTTTTGTTACTAGATTCTTCTTGTCCATTCCCCTGGGGATGATAAGGTGATGAATATGATAACACAATTCCATAACCTTCACAAAAGTCACCGAATTCCTTGGATCTGAAACACATCCTGTTATCTACAACAATTTTATATGGTACCCCAGATCTTATCAATATATTTTCTAAAAGAAATTTTGTTACCACCTTACTTGTAACTTGCCTTGTAGGAATTGCTTCTACACATTTAGTAAAATAATCAGTGGCTACCAAAAATCTATCTGTGTCCTCCACTGGATTTGTTCGCAATTTCCCCTATGAAATCAATGCCCCACATCTGGAAAGGTTCTTCAGTTTGTATGGGTCTAAGTGGAAGGGCTCCATCATATTTGGGCTTTCTTGAATATTTTTGGCAAGCCTCACATTTTCTGATACAAGTATAACAATCCTTAAAGACTTTTGGGCAGTAATAACCAACATTGAGTATTTTATGACCAGTAGTTTTTGCTGAAAAATGTCCCCCACATACCCCTTCATGCAGTTCCTTCAAGATAGATTGTGCTTGATGAACGTCCAAACAAAATAAAAGGATACCATCTCTATTTTTCCAATATAAATCACCTTTAAGCAATACGTATCTAGATTCTTGAAGCTTAAGTGTTCTTTTCTAATTATCATTTAAATGCTCTGGACATTTCATGTGTTTTAAATAATGGACAATGTTCTTATACCAAGGACACATTTCAATACTTGTTTGAGCTTCATCTAACTCTACTTGATTTATCTGTGTCGCTTCTAGATTTGATTTTGTCATCAATTTAGCCAAACCTTGAGGTCTCACCAATTTAGTGATCTAAATGTCAAGGTTGAATTCCTAGATTTGATTGATCCATCTGCATCTTCTCCCAATAGTTTTAGTTTGCCTGAAAATATCCTTGATTGTTGCATTAGGAACATAGACAATAACATTAGCTCCTACTAAGTATGGTCTAAAATATTTTATAGCTTTTACTAGGGCATATGCTTGTTTCTCATTTATATCATAATTTAACTTAGAAGCTTGTAGTATTTTACTAAAAAATGCCACTGGCTACTCATGACCTTCATCATTCTTTTGTAACATAACTACAACAATAGTATGAAGCAAAGGAAAAAACTTCAAAAGGTTTAAAGAAATTAGGGGATTTAAGAACAGGTGCTTCCTTGATGACCCTTTTGATTTTCACAAAGCCCTCAATTGCCTCATTAGTCCATTTTATCTCTGCACCCTTTTTCAACATTTTTGCAATAGGTTTTATGATCTCAAAAAAATTTGACACAAACCTCCTAACAAAATTAATTTGTCCAAAGAATGATTAGATAGCTTTGAAAGTTTTAGGGATTTGAATTTTGTTGATAGCTTCAATTCTCTTAGGGTCAATCCTTATCTCATCTTTAGATACAATATGACCAATTAAGTTACCCTCAATGACTCCAAAGTGACACTTCTTTGGATTTAGAGAGATACCATACTCCAATGCTCTGCTAAAAATCTTCTCTAGGTCATTACAGTGGTTGTCTGCCATTTTGGAGTATGTTGCCAAATCATCCTGGTATACAACTAAGATGTGATCAATGAGACCTTCAAAGGCTACATCCATGGCCCTTTTTAAAAGTAGCTCCAAAATTGGTAAGTATGAATGTCATCCTAGCATACACATGTGTACCCCATGGTGTAGTGAATGATGTCTTGTATTTCTCAGATTCCTTGACCTTAACTTGGTTGTAACTAGAGAACCCATCCATCATATAAAGTAATTCATTCCCTGTCACCTTTTTTAGTAAAGCTTCCATGTTAGGCAGGGCATAGTTATCTTTTAAGGAGGATATATTTAAATTCCTAAAGTCCACACATAATCTGATATCACCAATTTTCATTCTAAAAGACACCAAGTTTGACACCCATGTAGAATACCTTATGGGCTCTATAATCCCTGCATTCCTCATCTTCATCAATTCTTCTTTCATTTTAGGAGCCAATGTAGGATTTAAAGGCCTTTTCTTTTGCCTGAATCATTTTGCATCTAATTTCAATGGGATTTCATGTTGGAATAAATCTTCTCTGTATTCTTTGAGATCATCATATGACCAAGCAAAAACATGTCTGTATTTTCTTAACATATTTACCAGTGTCGTCCTAATCTTTGGTGCTATCTTCTTTCCAATGTAAAATTATCTAGGATTGTTTTCACTTCTCAAGTTTATCTTTTCCACTTCTTCACAGCTTCTACTGTTGGGTTTGAAATTTGTCACATCTTTATTGTCAAACGTCCTCTCTAATTCCACCAGTCCTTTTGGAATCTTGTTTGTTTTAAGCTGTAGGATATGTTTTCCAAATAGAGACTCCTTACTGCTCACCTCTTCCACATATGAATTCCAATCCATGTGCTGGCCTTCATATTGATCCTCACAAAATAGGAATTTTAGAAGATGCCTTTGATCATTAAATATTTGCCAATTTTTTATATTATCTGGTACTGTGGGTCTGGTTTTTTATTTCAACTTGAGTGATATCTTCCAAAGGAATATCATTATGATTAATTGCTAAGTTAGCCATAAAATCAGCCAAAATATTATTATACCTTTCAATCCATATTATAGAAAATGAATCAAAAAATTCAATTGAATCCCACACCTCATTGCTGTAATTTTGAAGTCTTACATTCTTAGTGGCAAACCTTTTCCTTACTTGAGATACAACTAACTTTGAATCACCATAAATTGTTAGTAATTTAATACCATATTTATTTTCCATTCTAAGGCCTAACAACAGTGCTTCATATTCAACAACATTGTTTGTACATTCAAAAGCTAACAAGAAAGAATATTTGAATGATTTCCCATTAGGAGAAATAAAAATCACACTAGCTCCATTTCCTTCTTTACTGCAAGCACCATCAAAATACATTTTCCAAATCTTATCCTCATGCAATTCAACAGTACTTTAAAACTTATTAGTCTTGCACTGAATGGGTTTAGAAATACTTACCTGAAAGTTGTCCACATCTGTTTGGAGAAAACATGTTATCTCATTTGGATCGACTTCCTCTATCAGGTAGAATGATCTAGGTTCTCTATCAATCCTTACATTCACCCCTCTTATCAGGATGGTTGCATATAAGAGATCCAACTGGATGTGTCCTCCTACCAAATTTAACCACTACCTTGATAATAACATCCCATAATTTGGAGGAACTTGTACAATGGTGATGTCTATTTTATATGACATATCTGGACATTCTGGAAATCGAAATTCCACATCCCTCATGATTCCAACAACTAGGACTAATCTGTTATCCATAGTATAGCATTTCCCATAGGGAGTATCTACATGCATCCCAAGTTGTTTTATGACATCTTCTGGAATTATGTTTATGGCTACACTTGAATCTATCATACAATTCTTAACCATTTTATTGTTAATCATCAAAGTTAAAGAAAAAGGATCAACCTGGGTAATATTTTTGGTGATAGAAGTTCCCAAATAGACAATAGGTGGATCTTCAGCTTTTGGCTTATGATCCTCTTTATTTACTTCACCAACATTAGACAGAATCTTAATTGTTTCATGTTTGTAATTAGAAAATTTCATTACTTCAAGCAAGGGCACTAATATTTTTACTTGCGATAAAGCCCGAGACATAATGATCTGCAGTTTGAAAGTGGCTTACTAATTTGCTTCCTTCCAATGGGTTTGGTTAATTTAGGTAATTTTGCTTGTTTGACCCTTTCTATTGCATTTTTCTTTTCCTTATTAGCAATGATGTCTTCACTTCTACCAGCCTTAGGAACCTTTGCAAATATCTCGGATGGCTTACCTTGCTCTGGGTTCACTACTATGTTCCTCAACTAATAATTTCTCTTTGCCTAGTCTACTGCTGCCATAGTATAGGCCTTATTTTCTTCATTTGTTAAGTTTCTCAAGGAATGTATTGGCTCTCCATTATGGAACAATCTCCTCAAGGATGGGACATCTACATCATCATCAGTAAAAACTTGTTGTACACTATGTTGTTGGATTTCTCTTCTCCATTGTACATCTGATGACTGGTCATCCTTAGATGAATCATCATCCCTACCCCAAAATGGATCTGATGAAAGTACATTTATTGTAGGCTCATACTCACTCTCATGGTCCTTATCTTCTACAATACCTTGTGCAATCATACATTGTTCTGTAACATGGGGTAAATTGTAGATTTCAAACCATGGGTATTCTTCCACAAAATTGTTTACCTTCTACAATGGATCAAGAGTTTCTTTTCTTGGATTTGCATTTACTGGCTTACCATCTTTCTAGTTTTTATTATATGGCATGTCGTGCAATCTTGGTCTATTATAACTCGTAGGCTTGTTAATTCTATATGGGGGAGGCTTCTCATTGTGATATTGCTTACCCTTCATGTCTTTCAGCATGTCCATGATTTGGCTAAACTCATCCTTTCTTGTTGCTCTTAGATTATAAATTTTTTTATCATCTCTCTTTCCAATTTTCCCAATAGCATTTTTATTGTTTTCAATAGTAGTGGCTGTCTGAAAAGATTGCTGCAAGGTAGTAGGCTTATGAGATAGAATCTCATAGTGAGTCTTGCTATCAAAAGCACTCAAATAAAAATTAATAAAAAATGAATCAACAGGTCTAATATCTCTTGGTATTCTCTTAAGTATTTTATTAAACCTCTTATTGAATTCAGAAACTGACTAATTTTGATTCTTTTTATGCTATTCAATTCATAAGATGCAAATGAAGTATCATTATGTTCTCCAAATTCCTCCAAAAAATTTGTTACAAACTCCTACTAGGTACCAATGCATCTATCAGGAAGATTCCTATACCATTCTCCTGCATCCTCTTTTAGAGATTGAACAAACAATTTCATAAAAACATCTTCATGAGGGATTTCAAACTCTTCAATGGTATTTTTTTACATTTATTATGTGTTGTTATGCAGAATCAGTTCCATTTACTATGAATTTGGGGATGGCTGACCTTAAATCATTTCAAATCTGATTAGGATATCCAACTATCCCACTAAAATCCAATTATTTATACCTTTCCATGGTTAAAGGTAGTCTACAACCATAGTTGTTAGTCTGGTAATTCCTGTTTCCTCCATTATTACCATGGCTTCCATTGTTGCCATAGTTTCCATTCTTACCATAATTCCCCCTATTATTTCTTATTTCATCATTACGATTATTGCATTGTCCATCAATATACTGGTCTCTATTTTCATTGTAGGGTGTATTTTTCCATATGTCCCCTTTTTCATAGTTATTATCCACCATGTCAAATGATGGATTATTATAGACCCTGAATGGGTGCTCCAATTTTCTCAAGTAAGGGGGACAATACCTAGGAGTTGTTTATCTACTAGCCTCACCTCTTCCCTTATCTTCTTCCATCCTGTTTGACTTAGGGCTTTGAATATTTTTTCTTTCTAATCCAAGTTTTTGCAACACCCAATCCGGTTGAATATTAAATGCCTTCGCCATCTTGGCCTCATCTCCATTTAAGTCAGCCATTCTAAGAATAATTGCATCCCATTGTATTGCTTCTTGTTCCTCAGCAGTCAGGGTTTCATCATGGCCACCTTTATTATTGTTTGTATTTAAGTTATAGAAAGGATTTTCCTCCCTATTTTTAGATCTGTCACTAGATGAAGAACCATCCTCTATATTAGGAAATATCTTATAACCCTTAAATGCCATGTTTGATTTATTTACTTTGTTTCTTTTCTTTGGGCTCAACTGAACAAAATTTTCTTGTCCCTTCTGGAGAAACCTTCTCCCCTGTATTAATCTTAATGAAAAATTCCTGGGAGTTTCTCTTGTATTCTCAAAATACCAATTATTACTCATAGATTAAATGTAGAGTCACCACCTCATAAGAAGAATAATACTTTTATTAATCTTTTGGGTTACTCCTTCCAAAAAAGTCTAAAACAAGACCACCAGAAACTCTAAACAATTCCTATGACAACTCCCCAGTAGAGTCGCCAATCTGTTGGTTCCCAAAACTACATATTGGAAATCAATAAGAATTGCCAAATCCTTAATTGATCCAACCAGCCTTGGCCAACGAATAGGAATCGTCAAAAATCGAATTCCTCTACACTTTAGGCTCCACTATACCTAGGTGAGTATACCCCAATCTCCAAAAGTATAAAAGACTTCTTTATAGTGGATTTCAATTATTAATATGACCGTTTATAGGGATGGTAAACAATTTCCTGCAACTACCCCTTATGATATGCTTTTAACTTATTGCAATCTTAAAAGTTGAATGTATTTGAATATGAAATAAAATTGTAGCAGAAAGCTGTTGGAACTTAGAACAATTATGCAAGCACAGGGAATGTAAAAACTAATAATGTTATTCTTTGATGAGAACCTTATGTGCACTCAATCTATTCACAAGGAATCAATAACAAACCAGTGCCTTCTCTGACAATTCACATGTCACTTGATGGATGGATATTTGTAATCTTTTGAGACAATATAGAGAAACAAGACTATTGATGCAATGACTTCAATGTATGCTATAAGAACAATAAAAAGAATTCTATTATCTTTATAACAACAGGCTATAAGATATTGCAACAAATCTTATTCAAATTTATCCAAATGATTTTAGATCATCAACACCACATAACATGAAATGATCTGAAGAGAAAACAACAAATCTTGTATATTAATTTTCTGGAACAAGGGGTGTACAAAAGCTACAAACTCACGGATCATTCATGACACATTCGTTTGTGTAAGATAAATTTTCATTTCTACCATGCTACCTTACAAAACATTACTGGTTCAAACAGACTATCCCCCCTAGTGTCTCATTTAAAGTACAAAATGACTCAATATATATATATATGACTCAAAAGTTACGAATGAAAGGACACACCCTTTAATTCTTACAAACTAAAAATAATAGACTCTCTAATTACTTAGAAACAAAATAAACTACAATGACACAAACTAATTCTTCGTCCATCCACTGACCACATTTCTGGATATGTCAAAGATATCCTTCATCCTTGTATGTCCAGGTGGTGAAGATAATGTCTCTAACTACTACCTCTTCTGTGATAAAACTTTCAATTTGTTCCCCTATTTTGTTCATGTCCAATGCATCCGCTTAGGCAATGCTAAGGGCTAAACTAAGTAAGGATCTGCATTTGGTAATCCACTGGTGTTTATCCTTCATGGGTCCCGTGTCATCTACTATGCTTGGAAATCCATGATTACTGATCCCTTTACATTCCTCATACTCAATATTTAACTCTTTTGTGAACTCTTAGTGAGTGTCAATTAGTTTGTTAACCTTATTTATTCTCTTGTTATTCAGTGTTTGATATTGCAGTAGCATGTTCAACCTATCAAGGATCCTCTTGTACGATACTGTGTTATCCATATTTTTCTGGTAGATAGTCCAGAATTAGTCCATCACCTTCTACAAATTTTCAAATCGTTTGGTCAATAAAACACATACCATATCCATCCTTATTCTCTGTATTCTTTCCTTCAATTTCTTATTCTCCTTATGAAATTCTTCACATTTCTTCCTCAATTTAGACTCATCTGCAATCTGGGGTACAGGTTGGCCCCTACTCCTCAAAAGTTCCTCACACAAGGCTTTATATTTTCCAGTTTCTTTCATTAGCATCTTCATCTGTGCTTTGTTTAGTTTTGAGATATCCACTCCCATGTCTATTGTGACCATGGGGTCCACTTCACCGACCTTCAACTTCATCATGTGTCCAAAGGATTTGTCCACATCGATGATCTTCAGCCTCTTATTTGGGGGATAAAGGGCCCACAGTCGCATAGCTTCATCATCTGGATCATATCTTGATCAGAGATTACTTTAGTGGTGAATATTTGCCAATGAAAAATTTTTCACATCGGTGACTCGGGAAATGGCAAATATTTTGTACCGACTAGGCGTGTCCATGTCACCAGAACATTATCAGTTTTTGTCAAATTCTCGACCTGTTCGCCATATGTTTTATGTAATGAAATGTGTCTATGCAAGGATTTTGCCAATACAATACACGATGGACACACGGTAAATTTAATTTTTTCACCTACACTCTCTGAGGCTACCTTGATAGATGACCATAATTCGCCTATAGGCATGTGAAGATTTGTTAGCCAGGAGGACCCAATTTGCCCAACATTTTGCCTACGCGTGTCTCCATTCACATCAACTTTCGCCAACTATATTATATTTACCAATTATTTGGATGACCTATAATCGCCTTGAAAATTACATAAGTCATGTTATAGTTACACAAGATTCACCAAATAGTTGTATACCATATAAAATTCCCGCTGAATTCGCCATATAAGGATTGGTATAAATACATGCAAATATTAGATCTATCTCAACACAATCTAGCGGATTCTAGGCTCTGAATTTTGATCAATAGCGAAGTTTCAAACCAAGGAGATGTCAAATAGGAAGAAGGGTAGGAAACCTGAATGTGGGGAAGGTTATGAGAGGCCAACAAAAAGAAGAATGTTGTCTTCATACTTTGGCTTTGGAAAAGATTGTGGTGAAAATGAGGAAGGTACATCATCACAAGTACAAGTACAAAATTCACAACCTACACTGCTTGTTGAAGACGGCGGCAAACCTAATATCTCAAATTAAGATGATCTTGAAGAAGATTATCTGGTAGATGCCCAAGTTAGTTGGAATGATATAATCGACTTGGGTGATAATGCCATTGATGATTGCATGGAAGGGGAAAAGAAAATCTAGATCAAAAAAGGGTGAGCCACAATAAAAAAAGGATCGGGAGTGGGACATGTCAGTGAGGAATTTTTAAATTAATTAGGCATCAAAGTATCCATTCATTGAACCAGTAGAGAATCCAATTGAAGGAGGGCCTCCAATAGAATGCAAGTGTAACATTTGCACTTGGAAACATTACAAGGAAATTAGGTTGCGGCTAAAATTTGACACCATAGAAAATCATATGGGTAAAGTTTATAAAAAACAAATGATAGACAGAGTTGAAAAATCAGTGATAAGATGGAAAACAAAGGAGGAATGTAAGCGTGTGAGTGCCGAAGAGTATTATTTTCATGAGAAAATACAAATGAAGCCTGCTGAAGTTAAAGGTTCTATTGAAGCTAGTTTTGAAAAAGCAACGCAAATATAACAAATGGGAAAAGTTGATCAGTTAAGTGTTATTTTTTATATTTTGAGCAGAGGGCGTGCTATGACAGATTTCCCATCAATTAGTGGTTTATTGAACTTTTTGAAAGTTCCTAACTATCCTAATAGACACTAGTTAGTAAAAAGTGGATGGGAATGGGCAAGTTGTCTAGTTGAGGTTGAAAAAGAAGATGTAAAGGAAAAAATAAGAGTGTCAAACTTTATTGCATTTTCTTTAGAAGAAGTTACAGTAGTAGACAATACTTCATGGGTAAGCATGCATGCTTATACTATACAAAATCATGTCTGCCAACCTCATCTACTATCTGTTGCTAAAATGAAGGAGAGTGCGACAGTGGAATATTTATTTCAACTAGTAAAGAGATGTTTAATTGAATAGGGAGGTATGGATGACATGACAGCTGCAAAAAAATTGGTGTGTGTTGGAGCAGATGGAGCTTCAGTAATGCAAGGTCATAGGAACAGTCTTTGTACAAATATTGAAACTTCATTTGCACCATACATTACTACAATTCATTGCATGGCTCACAAAACAAATCTAGCTTTTGGAATTGTGAGCAAGTATGCTTCGATAAAAAAAATTGAAATTTTAATTGGAGAGATCTACTCACACTTTTGTTGAAGTCCCAAGCGATTTATGGAATTTTAACACTTTGCTAATGGAATAACTGATGTGAACAAGCTTATCAAGGATAATGATACTAGATGAATCTCTTTGGATGGTCTAGCGCATCAAGTTTTTTTAGAATATCCATCCTTGATTGAACTATTTCACACAACTCACGACAAATCAGAGCAACCAAAATTTCTTGACTTTCTTTGGAGGTTAAGTATTCTAGAGACACTCTTAACTTTAGCAGCTCTTCTGGCTATGCTAGAGGAAATGAGGAATATTATGAAGGCTACCTAAAAAAGAGCTCTGTATATTGTAGGATATGCTACATTGCGTAAGATGACATGCATGACCCTCGACAATCTCTATCAAAATCAACCAGCACTATCTAATGAAAAATTTGTTAAGTGGTAGACACTCACAGATTTGAACAATCACGACAACTTTTTACAAATCGATGCAAATGGGGTGGTATGTGCCAATGTATAGGGAGTTGAGATACCAATGCACTTCTATGCCACGGTCAACCCCGATGAACCAGGAAAGTGCCCCAGGAAGCAACTAGCAAGAGTTACAAGGGAAGATTTCGACAAGATTGTTGAGACTGTAACCACTTTTGTGAAGAAAATTGCCTATGATCTTTCATCACAAATTAGAAGCAAATTCACTCCTAACAACCTACTCGAAGCCATGTCTATTATGTTTCCTCAATATTGGGGCCTCAACATTGCAGTTGATTTTCGAAGTAAGCTACTGACTTTGATAAAACAATTTTGCATATCCAGAGAATTGAATGGAGTAACTATAAATAGAATATTAGACGAAACTTGTCTTAGAGAGAAATCATCTCATTTTGCATACACTATGAGAGAACAATATGGAAAAATGGAGAACCCCCATGAAGAGGGATCAATAACAAGGATTTGGAAATATATAGCTGAGAACTCAGCGTTGCATGATTCAATGACAAAATATTTGAAGATTTCTCATTTATGTCTTACCATGATATTGGGTTCGGTGGAAGATGAGAGAGTTTTCAGTGCTTTGGGGTTCTTGAAATCAAAGCTAAGAAACAAACTAGACAAAAATTTAGAAAATTGCTTGAGGCTCTATACATCTAGGTATGATGTCCACACTTTTCCTTACGATAGGGCACTGCAAATCTGGAGGTCCAAATGTGAAAGAAGAGGTTTGGGAAACACTTCAAACCAAAGTGCCAGTGAGACTATTGACTCATGTACTGGACCTAGACCTACTAGTAGCATTAAGATGTAGTTCAACAAAGGTATGCAGACTTAGAGTGAAGAAACCACAGATAAGAATCAAGAAAGCTCTGAATTTGATGAGGAGGAATGGCAATTGTAAGAGATTGGTATTTATTAATCTTATTACTGTATCTCATCATTCATATTACAAAAGCATATTATTATGGTTGATAACTTGATGATATTTTATGAGTCTGTTAACTTTTTGTACTTAGAATTTAATATTGAATTGTAATTGTATTTTTCAACTTTCTATTTCCAGATTTAAAATAGAATAATAAAAGACCATAATGTGTTTATTGATACATATATGTTTATTTAGACATGTTTGAGAACTTATATTTTCATTAAGTATTTCAAAATATAGCCATATGATACAATTCATTCAATAGTAATACACCAATCTGTGTGATTCTCCATGCAAAAGTCAATACAAAGTTTCAAAGTTGTTTGCAAATGACCCTGAATTCCCTTTTATAGAAACAAGGGAGCAACAACAACTTCTGTGTGATTCTCCAATGTCTATGCAGAAGTCAATACAAAGTTTTAGAACCCTTTGACAATGACCCTGAATTCCCTTTTATAGAAACAAGGGAGCAACAACAGCTTTAAGTTGAATTGCAACATGTGAAGACTCAACATCAAAATCACAAACTCAACATAGATTTACATGGCCATCATAGGCCGGATTAGCAATTTAACAACTGCTACATGTCTGATGTCTCTTGTTTAAAAAACAAAGATCAAAATTAAATATTAATTCATGCCATGAAAAATTAAATATAGATAATAGCAGTGCCCAAAACCTAGTAATCAGAAATAGAGAAATGTAGAAATGCTAAAGCTTGGGAGAATTTGAGAATACAAATTTACAAGCTAAATTTTTGCACTATGCATCATAGATTCATAGGACGGACTAGAAATTTAGCAATAGAAAGTGCTAGTTTTTTCCTATTCATAAAACATAGTTATTTCAAGCAATGCCAAATTCCAAATAGAAAAAACATAAAACCTTGAAATTAAGAGTAAAAGAAGAAAATTGTGCAATACATACTATGATTCTTAAGATTTCTGTGCCAATTTTTGTAGGGTGCTCCACTCTTCGTCTGATGGAAGGTCAAAATTATGTAAACTATGGAAAGTCAACTGCAACTTTGTCAACCTTCCATATTTAGAAGAGTGACTTGACATCGCTGTTTCACCCAATACTGAATTCAGAGTTGTAAATGGTTGGATGAATTCCAGAAAGATTTGGGGAGTTGTGTCCTTAGGAAGCAAGTCTAAATCAAACTTCATTTTTATCTCCACGCCTTTTTGTAAGCTTCTTTTCCAATGAATTTATTTGATGGTTGATTGGTCTTAGGCAAACCAAGTTTAATCAAATTATTTTTCTTTTATTGCAGCTTCAATATCTTTTTGCCACATTTATCCATAACTTCTAATGTTTCCTTTAGTTTTTGGCATTTTTGAATGATAGATGATGTCTTAGTTGTGGCATCAATGCGGCTCTAATTCCCTTGGATGCCAAGTAGTTGTCACTGGTACTGTAGACTACTTGCAGAATCTGTTTTGCCATATCATCTTTTGAGTAAACATGTATGCTCTTCTCAAAGTGCCCTTTGATTTTCATATAAATTACTCTCAGACTTTCATTCAATTCAAATCATTCACACAACTTGTTAGTCCTCTGCATTATTTTCCACCAAATATTTTCTTGTATATACTTTGTTGTATTTTTCATATCATCTTTCAATCTATCCTCCAAAGTTTTAATTTTATCATTTGCATTGTGCAGGTCTTCTTTGCACATTTTTTTCTTTCTTCCTCTACTTCCTCTTCCAAATTTTTTTCTTTTTCTTTCTCATGATCCAATAGGTCCTGTAATTTTCTTATTTCGGTAGCCGCAGACTCAAAACTTTTGTATAATTTTTGAAAACTGGCTCTTTCCTCATCAATTTTTTTACTACTTTTAGCCAGTTTTTCTCTCAATTTCTTTAATTTTGCATCCATCTTTTCCTTCTTTGCAATTTCTACTGTAGAACCCAAATTTTTTATCCTTTTCTGTAAATCATTGCACTTGTTATATGGTGCATTCTTCTTTGATTTTTCGTTTGCTAGGTCTACCTGTAACTTTTCTATTTGTTTCTCCAGTTTATTTATTTTCTCTTTCCACCTTTAGCAGTGAAGTGTAGACCACTTCATTAGTCCTTTTTGACACACTAATTTTGTCCACATTATGTACTTTGGAAAAATCCATTTGGAGGGTGCTAACTTGAAATTTAGAGGGATCTATCTGACTGTGTGGTGGATTTTTATCTTTAGTTGGGGGCATAACAACCATGAACTCCATCATATCTTTGTGTGGGTCATATGTTGGAAATACCTTGTTCCTTGCAGGTTGTTCATCTAAAACTTCAGTCAAGGCAACCCTATGAAATGCTCTCTTTTTTTCTTTATTTGCATTTGTTGTGTGTTCAAATTTTTCATAGTAATCACAAAATTGAAAATCTGGGTGTGCTGAAGCAATTGAATGTTTGAAAGGTGACATAGGAATAATAGAGGCTCCAGTTCCACTTATGCTTGTGGTTTTAACTAATGCATTACTAGGATTACCAACAACCTTTCCTGATCCTCTCCCACTGACACTTTCATGTGTAGTTTTCATAATATTTTGAGGTGTGTGATTTGAAGCTGCAAATGATTTTTTTGTAGTGTCAGTGACACTTGATATATAGGATTCTGAATAGTATGTGCATCTACCACTAGTGGCATCTTGCAAGAGATATTTTGTTGTAGCCATTGTCCAACGCCAAGACAACTAGTACCAATAGTAGTACCCATGCCAACCCCACCAGTCACAGCAGCACTTGACTGAACAATAATATGAATACTATCCCCAAATTCCCCACCAGTGGTAGTGGCACTTGATTCACCACCAATAGGAATACCATAATGTGGTGGTGGTTGTGGATTTGAACCTGAAACAAATGTAGGTGGACCCTGAGGGTAATGAGTAGTACCTTTCCATGATGAATCCAAAGAATCAACTCCAATGACTAGTTTATCAGGAGCTTTTGATTTTGAATCTGATGGAAGTTGTACCTCAAGTGGATACCAAATGCCTTCTCCTCTGGGACCTAGACCACCACCTTCAAAACCCATTTTTTCTACAATGTTTTCCCCTTTGCTATATTTTTCTCTCATGGACTCATTGACTCCACCTAATATTTTAGGGACTGTAGTAGTTGTTGGAGTGGGCTCAACCTCATACTAATCATCATCTTCACTCTTTTCATATGCTATTGTGGGATGCTCCATATTCCACAATTTGTTGAACTCTTCATCCTCGTCGATGGTATCAATTTCTGCACTGGTCTTTGGTTCACCGAGATTCTTCCTCATAGTCCAAAAATCATTTATTTTGGTTTCAGTCCAATAAATCTCTTTACATTCATGCAAAATTGATTTGGGAATAGATTTGTTAGATGGATTAGTATATTTTTTGTAGAAATTGTAGGACCTCCTATTTTGGATGCCCTGGCCCTCCTCTATTTTCCTCTATGTGTGCAATGCCATAATTTGTGATGACATTTCTTCTGTTGAAATGTTATTGTCAGTGACAATTTTCTCCATCTCTTTTTTTACCTCATCCCAGGAGTCAATGTTTCTAAGCTTTTCTATTAATGGTTTACTTTCATGTTGACATAACGCTAAAGAGTTCCCATTTTTCTTAAGCCTTTCTTGAACTATACTGATTGGATCATACTGCCAGAGACCCTCATCAACAAAGCTAAAAACTGTCAAAAAATCATGTGCCACATTGAATGCTTTTCTCTCAAATGTGAACCCTCCACATGAGAAAGGCAAGGAAGGAAATATGCTCTTCTTTTGCTAACCATGGAAATGCCTATCTATGCTCCCCAACTGTTGTACACATTTCAATGCAAATACCCTCTCTGTCACATGTATTGGAAGTCTGTATGGTTTTACTACTGATCCATAAAACCTTAACATAGTGAATTCTTCCATGAGGAACCAGTCAGCCAATTCTATTTGACTTCTGATTTGAATGCAATCTCTACAAGACACAAGAAATCTAGGTATTGGAGTGCTTGTAATTTTATTATACATTGGTGCCAAAAATAAGTCTACAAAATGGTTGTAGTTCATTCTGTTATCATGCATCCTTATCTTTGGTGTCCATTGATATATTGGACACTCTGTTCTGTTATGAGTTTTCTCATCAATCTTATAGTTCATAATTTGAAGATTGTTGGTCTCAAATATTGCATAATACTTGGATAGAAGGAGATAGCACATGTAGGATGAGAACTTAAATGTCTTACAGGAACCTTTTTTGATCATTAGTAATTATTTTTGCATGGATTGAATAATGTGCTCAATAAAATTATATCTTACTGGCTGACCTACACAATGGATATTATAAATCATTTCAAGAAGGATTGTGCCCGCTTCCCTATCATTTTCCAGTCCTAGGAAAAATGACAGCAAGGAATAAGTATCCCCAACCCATGGAACAAAAATGTTGGAATCATAAGGAGGCTTATGATTATGATCCAACTAAGTACCATAGTTTATTAGAGCTTTAATAAATGAATCTCTGCAACTGGGATCGAGACTCTCATAACTCTCCACCAACTTTCCTAGGTCAATTTGGACATTTGAGTTTTGTGCTTCAAACCCTAGGTTCAACAAACGAGAAAATTCTCCCACATTTATGGATAGAATTTCCACTTTTGTATTTTTATTGACAATTTCTTTTTTATCTTCATCATAAATTTCGGCGCAGAGCATGACAAAATCAGGGCAAGCGAATACTTCAGGTAACACCATGCTTCCCAATCCATCATCCCATGACGCGATTTTATTTGTTCTTTGTTTTAACATTGAGTTGAAAACTTTAAATTTTGCCCTAGATGGATTTGCCACCTTACTAGACAATGCATATCTAATATCTATGATATGCTTTTCACCATGGATAGCAGGGTCATAAGTATCATGGTATTCATCAGTGAAACCTAGTGTTTTAACCAGTTTGGTTAGGTACATTTTTTCGTCACTTGGCTTCCTATTGAACTACTGCTTCTCATTTTCCCCATCGCTATTATTGTTAATAATTCAAAATAATGCTAGATGCAAACTTGAAAATGCTAACCCTCAAATTGGACCACGAGACTAAAAAAATTAAAAAAGGCGGGATGTGTTCTAGATTTTACCTGAAATTTTTATTTCACTAGATTGGCACAGACAGTCTTTGTTGTAGCTTGCATTCCTCAATCCATACTTAGTTGTTTCAGAATCTCCCTCAATTTACTGGTTTGTCCATGAAATGAAATATGATTATGATTTATGAGTCACTTATTTTGAAAACTCTGAAAGGTACAAAAGTAATACTTAGGGCAAAATATCTAGAATCATGTTATAATTTTATTAATTATTAATATATCTATTCGCTGCCGAAGGAAAAAACATTCATTACTTCACTTTCAGTCTAAATTCTGACGACATTAATTGTAAAACATTCAAGTCTGGGCGAAGTTCTCACAAATGTGTTCACTTCCCACATTTGGGCCAAAATCCACCCTAAGTCGTTGATCTTTGCTCATCTAACGGACGATGGTACCTGTTGTCAGATGTCGTGGGTCCCATGACTTCTACCATTTTTCGGGCACATCAGCACACTCGAGTCACTTTTCGGGACTATTTTTTAAGTCTATTTAATCATTTTAAACTTCCGCTCGAAAAAGAGCTTTATAGACTAAATTATATTTAATTAAATTTAAATGTTCAATTCCAGGTGAAGTTCTCACAAATGTGTTCAATTCCCACATTCGGGCCGAAATCCACCCTAAGTCATTGATCTTTTCTCATCCAATGGACGATGGTATCTATTGTCAGATGTTGTGGGCCCCATGACTTCTACCATTTTTTGGGCACATCACCACACACGAGTCACTTTTTGGGAGTCAGGACTGTTTTTTAAGTCTGTTTAATCATTTTAAACTTCTGCCCGAAAAAGAGCTTTGTAGACTTAATTATATTTAATTAAATTTAAAACGTTCAATTCTGGGCGAAGTTCTCACAAATGTGTTCACTTCCCACATTCGGGCCGAAATCCACCCTAAGTTGTTGATCTTTGCTCATCTAACGGATGATGGTACCTATTGTTAGATGTCATGGGTCCCACGACTTTTACAATTTTTTGTGCATGTCACCATACTCGTGTCACTTTTCGGGACTATTTTTTAAGTCTGTTTAATCATTTAAAATTTTAAACTTCTGCACGAAAAAGATCTTTATAGACTTAATTATATTTAATTAAATTTAAAACATTCAATTCCAAGTGAAGTTCACACAAATGTGTTCACTTCCCACATTTGGGCCGAAATCCACCATAAGTTGTTGATCTTTGCTCATCCAACGGATGATGGTGCTTGTTGTTCGATGTAATGGGTCCCATAATAAGAGACATTTAAAGATGTGCAAGAGTTTGAGATAACTATTAAATATAATGTTAATATTATTTGTAAATATATGAAATTCAAAAATAGTATAGAACATGAAACTTAGTTTCTAGAATAAAAAAATAACTAAATAAAAATATAAATTTTGATATACAATTTGAAAGGTAAAAGTTTAATATAAAAAAGAAAACATTCGATATCAAATCTAAAATATTAATTTAAAGTTTAACAAAATTCTTTAAAAATATGTTTACGATATATAATTTTAAAAAATAGTTTAAAAATATATATAAAAGTTCAACATTAATTTAGTGTAATATAAATTTTAATTTAATTTAATTTAATAAATAAATAAAGAATAAAAATATATGTAAAACTACTAGGGGGTCGGGGCTAGGGCACAAGTAATGGATGATTTAAAACTTTGCCCTAAGAATCTAGCCCTCCTTCCATGTAGAATTCTTCAGATAGCATAAGTTGAGAGAATTATTCAAGCCACATGTAGTTTGGAAAGTCACCCAGGAGCAACCATTTCCGGAGGAAGTCTTTGCCAATCCGCACCCATTCCCTGTGACGCGTCAAGAGCTTTGCATTCAACTTCAGGAGAAACAGTTGCCTGGCCACTAACACTGTTTGGTCAGGGAGGAGAAGCTTGGCTAATTCACTCGCTCAAGGGATCGCCACACCTACTTCTGCAAGGACAAGAACAATAATATCATCTCCAAGGAAGTCTTCCTTAAAAACCTTCCTCAACAGCATCAATATATCCACATTGTCTCCTCCTAGGTCCATAAGAGATGCCAATAATTAGGATGTAATGTCCGTGTTAACACGGTATCTATTTTGGTTTCGTAGAAACTCTCTGCCCAGCACCATCTGGATAGCCTCATTGGTGAACAACACAACCTCCTTGCAGACTGATTGGAGGGTTGGGTCTCTCACGGAGCCCAGAAAGGCCCTCTGATCTTCTTCTGAAATGATTCTCAAGCAGATGGGAGTGTCCATCTCGAGAAATCAGATTAACAAATTAAACAACCTGAGCCTATAAACCTAAACTAGAGGAAGAATTTAAATACCATGAGCTCCAACGATTTATCTAGCAAATGGAAAAGGCTAATTGAAGATGAAAGAAGAAAAGATTATATATAAATAATTGAAGCTCTTGATTGTAATAATTACTTCTCTAATCGTATTAATTGCTTTAAATTTTTTTAAATCTTTCGTATCTCTACAAATCTTTCCCATAAATGCATGTGCGCGAAATTGGAAACAACTATAAACCAGTACCAATTTGGCAAGTACCACATTGGAGGTCATGGGGACAAAGTGGATTGCAGAAGTGAATATATATCTATATATATATATATATTAAATGACCAGAATTATGTTCTCTTCAGAAAATTGGGCTGAAATAAAACTTCAGTCATTGATCTATGATCATCGAACGGTTTAAAATCATCGATGGATTTTAGGTATGTGTCACCCTTCATGTGTCAAAGAGGCCACACTTATTGATGCATCATGTAGAGTCCGGACTCAATGTGATGTGATGTTCCTTGTCTATTAATGGCAATGAATTCATGAAATCACCAATAAATTATATATTTTTCCATAAATAACAAAATATTCACCAAAACAAATTAAATAATTTTCAAGCGGTGGATAAAAATTGCCAATACATTTAAATAATTTTTCCTTGGGAGTAAAATTTTTCACCCATACAATTATATATTTGTTCCTTTTAACAAAAATTATTCGCCTCCTACAATATATATATTCCCCATAGAACAAGGTATAATTCGCTTGCAATTTATGGAATTTTCGTACCCTAGAAAAAAATCACCAATAAAAAATAATTTTTTACCCTATTTTGAAAAAGAAATTTGTCATCAATATGAAAATTTCCTCCTGAAAATAATGTCTAATTTCCCAAGATTTTACATAGTTTCTCGGGGTCTAGTTTCTTAAAGTTATCCCTGATACCCACCACTATCATTCTCTAGGACATCATCTGTATTACTCTCCCTCTTTCTCTTCCTACCAGTTGTTTCCTTTTGAAAAACATATTGTAGGTACTCTAACTCATCATGTTGCTTTGTTGACACTATTTTCAACATTTGCTCTGCTCATTAAAAACACATTCGAGAAGAATATTGTTGCAGGTTTCCTTGTTTTTCACCGTAATGCACCTGTGGTTCAATTTTAGACCCTATTCCTCCTATTCAATATACACACACAAATCCATCAGTCAATTTTCTTAGGAGACCATACATGATAAAAATGAAAGAGGAAGTTATAGACAAGAAATACGTTCACTTACTTCTATAGAAGTGCAGACATAGTTGTAGTGGGGTATTGAGCGAGGGAGGGAGAGAAGAAGAGAGAGGGATGGGGTATGGAGGAAGGGAGAAGGGGAGAGAGGGAGAGAGAGAGGGATGAGGTATGGAGGAAGGGAGGAAGGAGAAGGGGAGAGAGGTAGAGAGAGAGAGGGAGAGGGAGAGAGGGAGAGAAGAAGGAGGGGGGAGGGAGAGGAAGAGAGAGATAGACCATAACACAATATGACCCCTAACAATATCTAAGGGGTCATAGGGTGTCTTAATGGGTATCATATGACACTATATTATCCCTTAGCACACCATAGGACCTACAATGACACCAAATAGTGTCCTAAGGGGTCATAGAACACCATATGGTGTTGTTATGGGTCGTATGGTGTCCTGAGGGGTCATATGGCATCCTATGACCCCTTAGGACATCATATGGTGTTGTTATGGGTTGTATGGTGTCCTAAGGGGTCATATGGTGTCCTAAGGTGTCACAGGACACCATATAACCTCTTAGGAAACAATATGACCTCTAATGATACCTAAGGGGTCATATGGTGGGCTAATAAAATTATATATGATTTAAAGATATGAATAGAACATCATACAATAGAACATCAGTAGTTTAGTTTTGATATAGCTAAGTTAGACCATTGTCGGCATAAGAGAGACTCCAAGTGAACAAAAAATGAGGCTTTGCTAAAAAGAAAGTGTAAGAGCTTGACCTAACCCTAAGAGTACTGCCTAAGTTCTAAAACATATGATGCTATTAAATTTGCAAGTTTATAAGACTGATCTTGATTGGGAGTGTAGGAATTACACACTTGATTTCTTTCATGTGTATGTACCCTTCCAATCCTTTGGACAAGTGATGATCATCATATACTACCACTGCCATGCTTATAACAAACTTTAATTTCTTTAGGTGATAGGCATTGTGTAACAACATGGGAGCTCTCACATACCCACCACTATCATTCTCCAAGACATCATCTGTGTTATTCTCCCTCTTTCTCTTCCTATCGGTTGTTTCCTTCTGAAAAACATATTGCAGGTACTCTGACTCATAATTTTTCTTTGTTGACACTATTTTCCACATCTGTTATGTTCATTAAAACACATTCGATAAGAATATTGTTGTAGGTTTCCTTGTTTGTCACGGTAATGCACCTATGGTTCAATTTCAGACCCTATTCCTCTTATTCAATATACACACACAAATCCATCAGTGAATTTTCTTAGGAGAGCGTACATGATAAAAATTAAAGAGGAAGTTGCAGACAAGAAATAAATTCACTTGCTTGTATAGAAGTGCAGACACAGTTGCAATGGGGTATGGAGGAAGGGAGGGAGAGAAGAAGAGAGAGAGGGATGGGGTATGGAGGAAGGGAGAAGGGGAGAGAGGGAGAGAGAGAGGGATGGTGTATGGAGGAAGGGAGAAGGGCAGAGAGCGAGAAATAGAGGGATGGGGTATGGAGGAAGGGAGGAAGGGAGAAGGGGAGAGAGAGAGAGAGAGAGAGAGAGAGAGAGAGAGAGAGAGAGAGAGAGGCACATTGTATGTGCTTGAGAGGGGGAGACAATACACTTATATGTGTATATATATACTTAGTATATTATATATTATTATATACATATATATATATTATATATTATATGTATATACATGTATATTATATATATAATATCATATTATACACACCCAAAATTTAAACAAACTTAGCATGTACGTGCTATTTATAGTAAACATAGCATGTACATGTTGTTTATAGTAAAAATAGCACGTACGCCCTTCTTACACCATAAGTACCCCATACGCGCTTTTATACCATAAGTACCCTGTACACACTTTTGACTGTTTAGGCTTGGAAATAGGCCTTGATGACAAAGCTATGGTTTGGAAGTTTGTTTTCCCTCCATTTCTCTCATTTTTGATGTGTTTTATTTTATCAACCCGGTTTATCAACTTTGTCATCATCAGGTTTACACTTCATCAAGTCGGTATTTCTATAATTGCCACCATATTTTTACCCATCTTCTAAGCTTTCTAAGCATATAATTTTTTTAAAATTTGAACAACAATAACATATTATTATTGAATTTCTTTTACCAGTGTCTCCATAGTTCTCACAGACATAGGTGCACCATTGTTTTCATAACTTTTGATATACTTATCAAAATTTTAGAAACTTTATATATTATTGTAGTGCACTTGA
This sequence comes from Cryptomeria japonica, assembly GCF_030272615.1. NCBI lineage: Eukaryota > Viridiplantae > Streptophyta > Pinopsida > Cupressales > Cupressaceae > Cryptomeria > Cryptomeria japonica. The sequence continues at coordinate 717,727,380 of NC_081409.1, read as the reverse complement.
TTCTTTACAATTCAAGAAAAAAAATTGTATTTTCAATTTTTTTAGTGCAACTCATGCTTCGTGCATGAATAGGCACCTAATTTTCAAGATGTGCTCGATTGGAAAAATCATAAAAAAAAATACTCAACAAAAAATTATAAAAAAATACACATCTTCTAGTGCTCACTGTTAACTATCTTTCTGCCAAAGGATTTGTCAAAATACTAAATCTAACTATGACTTTTTTGATGAGCACGTCAGACACTATGTTATGTTTTTCCAATAAAATCAAGGTCTTCTTTTCATGTGTGAAGGATTTGACCCCCTTAATCTTATCTAACTTTGAAAAAGTTTAGTATTTTGGAAACTAGATTCAGATTACTACAATATTTGTTCTTTGATTATCTTCATATCTTGAGTGAATGACTTTCAAATTTTGCCTCCAAGTTCAAGTTCACCTGATTTCAGAAAAAAGTGTCCACTTATACCCCCCTTTTTGACCACCATCTTTGTGCACTTACCCATCAATGTCCGATGGAAAAAGATGAAGAGCTACATCAGTGAACTGGTGATACACGATGAAGAATGCTATCCACCAAGAATCTTAGAGCGGTGACTGGTAAGTTGGATGTAATGACCAAAGGTGACTCAGTTAGGGTGAGATATCATCAAGAAAACTACTAGTGAAGTCTACATCAATTAAACAACCAGTTAAGGCAAGATTTGTGCCAATTTTCTGGTTCACATTTAAAAGTCAGAAGACGACCCAGAAGTTGCTATAATTATGAGTTGTGGTGGCAGATAAGGATGAGTTGCTAGTGAAAATAATGGAGAGCACACAAAGAGAGTGCAGGAAGATTTAAATTTCAAATTTATTGAGTTTTAAGTTTGAACTCATTTAGGAAACAACAGTTATGTGTTGAAAAAATATGGTATAAATATTTTTGGCAAAAACCAAAAAAGGTGGATTGAAAAATTATCAAGTGCAATCTAGAAGAGTGGCAATCCAGCAAGGTGAGAAGAGTCTAGAATTGCTAAGTGAATAGAAGAGTGGTGAAGAGAGTGTAAAAAGATCAGATAGTATGAAGAGTAGAGAAAGAATGTAGAGCACCAGTAGAGTGCAGAGCAAGTGTAATCGGTGGTCAAAACAAAGAGCTTCAATTGGATCTAATTAAGATAAGAGTAGCTATTATAGCAGATCATTCTCTTTGTTGTTTTCTAATAACTACAATAGTAAAATCCCTTAACCGAGTGGACTTTAATAGGTCCCTTTGTAAATCCCTTAACTGGGTGACATCTTAATTGATGATCCTAAGTCCTTTAACAAGGCTACCTCTAACAGGGTAAAGGTTATAACAAGCCTTGAAGAAAATCCCTTAACTGGGTGGCACTGAATAATGTCTTTGTAATCTCCTAATAGGGATGGCTCCTCACTGGGTGTACATTAGAAGAGTGCAGATTTTGTGAGTTTCTACTCACACCGTGGTTTTCTCCCATTTGGGTTTCCACGTGATAAACCTTGGTGTTCATGTATGATTTATTTATGTTTTCATATTTCTTATTAATGCTTCTTATAATGATGTGTTAAGTTTGAGTAGAAACTTTGAGTAAGGCTAAATTTGGTAGAAACGATATAGTGTTGATTCACCCCTCCCCTCTCAACATTGGCTGGGATTAGCATACTCTTCATAGGCATGTTTTTGTCTTAGTCGAGGAGCTTTCTCACCTTCAACTTTTAATCTAGCACTTTGAAAACTATATGTTTACACAACCCACCACCACTCTTCCATTGGTCTAGCTATTCATGACTTGTGATGATGGGTCTTCATCATCGCCCTTCATAAATTTAAAGAATGTAGTTATTCCTGTCTAATAAAAAAATGTCACATACTTGACTATTGTTATTAAGAGAGCTATATGAAGCGGGTTCAACACATAGATGTTGGCTTGCCATGACTACTATTTCATAACAAAAAATAAAGCAAGTGAACAAAAAGATGAACTTTTGATAGATCTTCCTTGAAAGAGATTGAGAGTAAATTTGAAAGCCACCCAAAAAACTCTTTTTCTACTACCACATGAGAGATTTAATCTATAATTAAATCCTTTTCTATAATTTATAGGATCCTCATTTCTTCATTAATGGTAATAATTATAGGATGTCCTTTTGCACATGTTCTAGTAGACATTTTATGCATGTGAATATAGATATTATCTATGGAGATCTCCTAGAAATTAACTATTGTGTCAACTATCATTTTCCCATCTCTCTATTAGGAAATAATGTTTTAAACCCACATACTAATAAGGCATTTCATACGTAACCCATGAGAGAAAAAAATGTATACAAGCTTACAAAATCACCATAATACAAAGATCAAATCGGAAAGCCACAAGATAAAACAAGATATACCCTTGGAAATCCCTCACGAGGGAAAAACTCGGCGTCCAAAAGCATCCATACTCCATTGTATTGATCATCCATAAAGAAACATGGAGTTTCAATGAATACCATCAAACCATCAAGCCCTCCAATAATTTCTCATGTGTCCAAGCATGAATCTACACATCCCATGTAATGTTTCACAAATGCAGTCCTCTAAAGGACTTAATACAATGACAACCCAAAACTACCAGCCAACCTTAACCACTAAACATGTTCTTGATTTCATAGACAAAATCTCACACAAAAATACCTAGTGGTAAAGTAAAACTATGTACTAACTACCCTTGACCCCACATTTAATATTGGGTGTACTATTTTTTCTCTTTTTAAATACCTTTCCACAATATTAAATAATTACAATATAATATTACAATTTAAGAATACAACGCATCAAGTGGCCTTGAGAATATTTCAAAGGAATCTCTACATTTTACACAACCATGTGCAACATCAAATAAATATAAATATTATATTACATAACCATGGAAAACTCACATAATAAATAAATATTACAATTATAAATATTATTATGCAAGGTGTACAACACCTATTTTCTCAAAATTCTCCAACTTGTATACATTGCAAAAGGGTCAATCAATGAAATACATAATCATAGCCATGCATATTGTTAGCACATATTTTTGCAAAATATTTTGTGCTATTTATTTGGGGTTTTTATATATTTATTATCATCATAAGAGCATTTACTGTTGGGTTGTATGTGTAGGAGATTGTTCTCCAGTATCAGAAAAAATCCCTCTGTGACCTGGTTTTTCAGAATTGGACAAGCACTATTAGGACATGCTAAGGGTTGGCACTTAATAGGGACTACATGAGGAAAATTCAACATGATAGCATTGAGATCCTTATAAGGCATTCTCTAGGCCTATGTGATAGTCTATGTTATTTATTAGCACATACAGAGTTTCCATAAATAATTACAAGTGCAAGTGATATATGAAGAGAGCTTAATTTATGTAATTATCAAAATTTGACTATCAGTGTAAGTTACCCCAATAAGACCGACTAGCATAAATAATGAGAGAACCTATCGGCATGACATAGACTGATCACTTCGAAGAAGGTTTACAAGGAAGATCTCATTGACGTATCATTCACTATCAGAGGCGTGAGAAAATTATTATGCTGATAGCCCATGAGGTAATCAATGTAGTCTATACCGATCAAAGAGGATGTGAAGTAGACAACAGATATCATCGGGTTGTTGGAAAATGGTATTTTGTGCTACCCCGATACTCGATGGGCTAGAATGCAAAGGCAATGTCATCAGCATGACTTATTCCGATGAGGTAAATATCAAAAGGTAAGAATAATAAGTCATTGGGATAGCTCAAACCATCGTTGAAAGGAGTGTTGGGTTTTGCCAATACCCAATAAAGCTGAGCCATACAAAAGGAGACTTAATCGGGGTAAATTACACTGATCAAAGATCGAGTCATTAGGATATCATTGCCTCATCGAAAGGGGACATTTTTTTCTATACCCACACCCGATGAGGATGAAAAAGTCAAGCACAGAGGAGGAGGTTATCAGTTTGACTTACACTGACTAAGGAGAATGCGGAGCAGATGTTCTGAAGTCATCAAGATATCAAACAGCATAAGAAAAAGTTACCTCGATACCCGATAGGGTAAATGTCATGATGAATGGAAATGAGGTTTCATCGGGATAGCCTACACCAAAGGAGGTGACTAAAAGAGAGACAAGGTAAAGTCATCTAGAGGGAATCGACTCTTTGGGGGAAGATATTTTCCACTACGCTGATACCCGATAAGAAATTTGAAGCGGTTAGCAGGAAGGGGACCTCATCGGGGAAGCTTAAGTCGATGGACTTGAAAACAAAAAGGATGGAGCCCAATGTCATCGGGTCATCAGAGAAACACAGGAAGGGTTATCCTAACACTCGATAAGCTTTGTAACACAATGACCAAAAGGGAGTTTTCATCGAGATAACTTGTGTTGATAGATCAAAGAAGTATGAAGATGCACAAGTATGAGGTTGGTGTCATCGGATTATTAGAGAGACATAAAAGGAATTGTTCTGATACCTGATGTGACAAGCATGATGCAGATTATAAATGGGAACTCATTGGAATATATTTTAACTGTTGGAGAAATATATGTGGAGTTATGTTGAGACCCGACGAGAAGAATGCCACACAGGAATAGAAAGAGGGTATATAGGTAAGACCTATGTAGATGAAAAGGATGGGTGGCACCAAGTGGTTGAATTTTTGAGAAAAGTTATTATGATTAGCCATTGTAGGATCTGATCTTAGCAAATATACCCACCATTATTAATATAGGCAATGGATACCTTTGTGTTTACACAAAGCAAATCATATCACCATCTTTAATGGAGTAAATGCCCCTGAGATATTAAATTTATATATAGAAACTGGTATAAGCAATTGACATAGAATTCTGAATCAAGCAGAGAGATTGTGACAAAATTAAGCTACGAAAATTTGAATTCTAGTAAAGCTTAAGATATCCAGATATGGAGGGTTTGATTTCAAAAGGCAAGAGAAAGATCACTGAGGTTACTAAGAGCACATCTAAGAAGTCTAGAGGTGGAGAAGGTGCACAAAGGTGGAAATTAAATCAAGACATCATTGATCAGATGAGCTCACTAGAAGAAAAATCCCAAAGATCTAAGGTTAACATTCCCATCAGTGACTAGTTGGAAGATGATTTCAAAAAAATTGGTGATGTCTGGACAAGGATTAGAGGTCATGAGCTGGTTTTGTATCATTATTCCAAGAGGGATAAGCCGACTCCAATCTTGAACCCGTGGACAATTGATCTAGGTAAACTTGTGGTTCTTAATGTCTTTGTAAATGTCCAATTGATGAAAACATTTGCTAGGGCATATCATGCCACAAAAAGATGTATTCAATTGCCGAATGGAGAAGAATTCATTTGCCTTTCAGTGGCCACAATTCAGAAATTGGGTATGCGAGAGTTCCCATATTGTTACACAATGCCTGCCACCTAAAAAATTAAAGTTTGTTGTAAGCATGGCAGTGGTAGTATATGATGATCATCACTTGTCAAAAGGCTTGGAAGGGTACATACCCATGAATGAAATCAAGTGTGTAATTTCTATAGTCACAATTGAGATCAGTCCTATAACCTTGCAAATTTAATAGCATCATATGTTTTAGAAAGAAAGTACTCCTAAGGTTAGGTCAATCTCTCACAGTTTCTTTTTAGTGAAGCCTCATTGTTTGTTCGCTCGGAGTCTCTCTTATGCTGACAATGGTCTAACTTAGCTATATCAAAACTAAACTATTGATGTTCATTGTATGATGTTCTATTCATAACTTTAAATAATATATCATTTTATTAGCTCACCATATGACCCCTTAGTGTCATTAGAGGTCATATTGTTTCCTAAGAGGTCATATGTTGTCTTGTGACCCCTTAGGAAACCATATGACCCCCTAAGACACCATACGATCCATAACAATACCATATGGTGTCCTAAGGGGTCATAGGATGCCATATGACCCCTTAGGACATCATACGACCCATAACAACACCATAAGGTGTTCTATGACTCCTTAGGAAACTATTTGGTGTCGTTATAGGTCCTATGGTATGCTAAGGGATAATATAGTGTCATATGACCCCTTAAGACACCCTATGACCCCTTAGATATTATTAGGGGTCATATTGTGTTCTAATGGTCATATTGTGTTATGGTCTCTCTCTCTTCCTCTCCCTCCCCCCTCATTCTCTCCCTCTCTCCATCTCCCTCTCTCCCCTTCTCCCTTCCTCCATACCCCATCCCTCTCTCTCTCCCTCTCTCCCCTTCTCCCTTCCTCCATACCCCATCCCTCTCTCTCTTCTTCTCTCCCTCCCTCCCTCAATACCCCACTACAATTGTGTCTGCACTTCTATAGAAGTAAGTAAATTTATTTCTTGTCTGCAATTTGCTCTTTGATTTTTATCATGTATGGTCTCCTAAGAAAATTCACTGATGGATTTGTGTGTGTATAGTGAATAGGAGGAATAGGGACTGAAATTGAACCATGGGTACATTACCATGACAAACAAGGAAACCTACAACAATATTCTTCTCGAATGTGTTTTTAATGAGCAAAGCAAATGTGGAAAATAGTGTCAACAAAGAAACATGATGAGTCAAAGTACTTGCAATATGTTTTTTAGAAGGAAATAACTGGTAGGAAGAGAAAGAAGAAGAGTAAAATAGATGATGTCCTGGAGAATGATAGTGGTGGATATGCGAGAGTTCGCATATTGTTACACAATGCTTGTCACCTAAAGCAATTAAAGTTTCTTGTAAGAATGGCAGTGGTAGTATATGATGATCATCACTTATCAAAAGGCTTGGAAGGGTACATACCCATGAAAGAAATCAAGTGTGTAATTCCTATAGTCACAATCGAGATCACTCATATAACCTTGTAAATTTAATCGCATCATATTTTTTAGAAAGGCAGTACTCTTAGGGTTAGGTCAAGCTCTTACACTTTCTTTTTAGTGAAGCCTCATTGTTTGTTTTCTTGGAGTCTCACTTATGCTAACAATGGTATAACTTAGCTATATCAAAATTAAACTACTGATGTTCTATGGTATGATGTTCTATTCATAACCTAAAATAATATATCATTTTATTAGCCCACCATATGACCCCTTAGTGTCATTAGAGGTCATATTGTTTCCTAAGAGGTCATATGGTGTCCTATGACCCCTTAGGACACCTTATGACCCCTTAAGACACCATACGACCCATAAAAACACCATATGGTGTCCTAAGGGGTCATAGGATGCCATATGACCCCTCGGGACACCATACAACCCATAACAGCACCATATGGTGTTCTAAAGGGTCATATGGTGTTCTATGACCCCTTAGGACACTATTTGGTGTTGTTATAGGTCTTATGGTGTCCTAACGGATAATATTGTGTTCTCTCTCTTCCTCTTCCCCCCTCCTTCTTCTCTCTCTCTCTCTCTCTCTCTCTCTCTCTCTCTCTCTCTCTCTCTCCCTCTCTCTACCTTCCCTCTCTCTCTCTCTCTTTCTCTCTCTCTCTCTCTCCACTATCACCCCCTCTCCCTCTCTCTCTCCCTCTCCCTCTCCCTTCCTCCATACCCATTCTTCTAACCCTCCCTCCCCCCTCTTCTCTCCCTCTCTTCCTCCCTCCATTTCACCCCCCTCCTCTCTCCCTCCCCCTCCTTCTCTCTCCCTCCCCCTACTCTCCCCCCTCTCTCTCTCTCTCTCTCTCTCCCTCCCCCTTTCTCTCTCTCCGCTCTCTCCCTCCCCCTTTCTCTCTCCCCGCTCTCTCCCTCTCCCTCTCTCCCTCTCCCTCTCTCTGTCTCTCCATGTCCCTCCTTCCCTCCTTCTCTCTCCCTCTCCCCTACTCTCCCCCTCTCCCTCTCTCTCTCCCTCTCCCTTCCTCCATACCCCTTCTTATCTCTCTCCCTCCCCCCTCTCCTCTCCATCCCCCCTCCTTCTTCTCTCCCTCTCTCCCTCCTTCCCTCCCTCCCCCCCTCTCTCTCTCCCTCTCTCCCTCTTCATCCTTCCTTCTCTCTCTCTCTCTTCCTCTCCCTCCTCCCCTCCTTCTTCTCTCCCTCTCTGCCTCCCTCCCCTCCGCCCCCCTCCTCTCAACCTCTGCCTACTCTTCCCCCTCTCTCCCTCTCTCTCTCTCTCCCTCCCTCCCTTTTCATTCACATTTTTTCTACTACCAATAGCGTGTATGGGGTACTAAACCTATTAGTTCACTGTCGTGCCATAACTTTTTTAAGGCGTAGGAGCGCGTACGCGGTACTTATTACTTGTAAGTGCCTATGGGGTTCTGAGCCCATTATTTGCTACCTTGCAATAAAATTTTTTAGGCTTAGGAGCACGTACATACTACTTATTAGTACAAAATGGGAAAAAAATTAACGTTGGGCTTGCCAACATTTTATGGACTAACAGTGCGCACACGGTTATTAATGTAGCGCATACATGCTACATAGACATAGTTTTAGTTGCCCAAGAGCCTCAACAACCTCAAAAGAAGTTTTTAAGGTCGTTGAAGGCCCCACTCGAACTGTGTCTACACTTCTATCACTATTTTATACATAGAAGTAAGTGAAATTTTTGTTTTTGCATGATTTCAAATGATTGAATTGTTGTTCTTATTAGTTTTGTCAATAGTATTGTGATAGTTTAATAGTTTGATTCCAAAAAATAGTGATAAGATGCATATTTATGGTTATTTGTTCATTTATGAACTTTCGTTTATATTTATATGTAATATGATTCTATTTAGGACAACTGATATCAACCATGGGAAAAAACAAGTGAGGAACAATGGAACAACGAGAGGCTGAAAAGGAAAGACAAAAGGCAGCGCATGAAGAAATTACGTGACATAAGAACAATGACAGAAGAAGGTATGTCATCCTCAACATCTCAATTCTATTTACCAAATGAACATAATGCACCTAATGCAATTGAAGAAGGGACATTTGATTTACCATATGGGCCTAATGCAATTGAAGAAGACACCACATTGAATAATCAATTAAATGATGAACATACACCTTCTCTATTTGATGAATTGAATGTACATAATGCACTGATTAACACCTCCTAGAATCATTTGTAGGAAAAAAAAGTATCTAATTGACATTGATGAGAATATATTGAAGCCAATGCCCAATAAAATGAATGAATGAACTTGTAGGAGAATGGTTAAAATAATATGACAAAACTATTTTGAAAACTTATATCAAACCGTAAGATGTCAATTAATTATCCAAATGATTAAAAATTTGAATTTTAGAGAGACAATGAAAATTCTAGGCCTAAGATCATCTAAAAGTAATAGTGAAAGAACTATTGTGAGAAATCTATTTGATGCATATCAAGTTATTGGTTCAAAATCACGTACTAAAGATTCTATTGATACTCGACGTGTCATTACATCAACTATAATGAGCAAGAAAATAAAAAAAGATCGTTTGATAAGAAAAATGAGTAAGTCATTGAACGTTAGTAGAACAACATTAAGTAAAGCATTAAAGAGGCAGGAAAAAATAGAGGAACCTAACAATAATTCTCTTTGGGCATTCTCGGGTAGACTACCATGCAAAGACAAGGTTTTTGTTGATGGACTAAGAACATTAATTGAAATGTTTTGGCATGACAACACAAGATTTTTGCCCAACCAAAGAGATGTTGTTAGAAGGCGAATTGGGTCTACAAATTGCGAGCCACATGCCAAATACTATTTGGATATGACTCAAACTAAATTTTATGAAATATTCCTTCAAAAGTTTCCTCAAATAAGAATTTCTCAAAGATTTTTTGAAATGGTAAAACCTTTTTATATTAAGATTAATCATGTATGCACCACATGTTGTTGTAGGATGCATATTGAATTTTCCATGCACTATGATATTTTTCATCATATTTGTTCTACTTTGTACACTAACGATGTTTTGCAGGAATGAAATATACAAGCACCTCCTAAGTTGGTAAGAGAATTTATTTCAAGTGTGCTGTGTAATAGACATGATGGTTGCATTTATTATAATATGTCATGTTTGGAAGGTTCTTGTGCTATATGTGGTGGTTTGCAACGTTTACCAAGATGCGTACATTTGGAGAGAACACATGAAATTGGTACGAAACTAGTTTCTTTTAGAAAGTACAAGACAATCACATATGGAGTTAAAGATGGGAAAGAATTGAAGAGATGTGAGCTAGTGAAAAATGATATATGTGTAGTTGAATTTATGAAAATGTTTCAAGAGAAACTATTTTATGAGTACATAATGCATACACATAGATCTCAATGGTTAGATGAGCAATTCAAGTTATGTAAGGATGCATTTCCTCTTGGCACCATTGTCTCTATTATTGATTTTTTTGAAAATTACACACTACAACCTCAAAATGAAGTGCAATCTATGTATTATCATTCTACACAAGTTTCTATTTTTGTACACATAGCATTCATGCATGCAAATGATAACACTGAGGGGGATAGAAAGGTTGTAAGAGACTATCACTTCTACATAAGTGATGATCATACTCATTCATCAGAGTTTGTACAAGGATGCTTTAAAGTTTTCTATTATAGTTTAAGGGAAAGGAGCATACGATACAACAAACACTTAATACGGTCAGATAATTGCATCGCACAATTCAAGAATAGAAAAGATGTTTTATTGGTTGACAAGGATACATATGACAAGCGGTGTACAATATTTTTGGAATTTTAGTGAGGCTAGACATGGTAAGGGAGAGCATGATGGTGTAGGAGCATGTGTGAAAAGAGCCCTAGCTAGAGAAGAATTGAAGTATGAAGGTGGTGCTGAGTTGATAGATGCAGAAACAATTGTGCGATGGTGTAAGTCTACGATGGGTCCAGGTAATCTAGGTACATCAATGGTTTGTAGATATTTTTGGTTGATCACTAAATCTAACATTTAAAGTTTTCTAGATTGTTGTACAGTTGCAGGATTGAGTGACATGCACTCATTTATGAGTTCAAATTCAAGTTCACTGGTAATTTATACGAGACAGATGGTATGTGTTTTCTCTTCATGCATGTATTGTTTGTGGGAAGAATGGGAATCACAAGAGTGGGTTGACAAATGGTCTTATAGACTGTTGTTTCCCATTGATACATATCAAATTCACAGAGCATGACAATTAAGCCAGATGGAGACATCAGTGGATTTTGACCATGTATCCGACCTAGTGGATTCAGGTGATTTTTTGAGTTAATTTTTTTGCAAGTATTATTTTTGGTTCATTTTGTTGTACATCATACTTTATTTTCGGTATTAATTAACACTTTATAAAATGTAGGTCATGTGTATGTAGTTGTTGTAGAAGAGAAGAATGAAGATGAAATAGATTACTATTTGTATCGTTGTGTTGAGCCAAAAAGAAAATTGACAACCACAATGATTGACGGAGAGGGTATTGATTACCCAATAGGGTCTATTGTCATGACACGAACATGGCTTCGGAGATACCTTATCAAGAATTTTGATGTTTGGTTATTCAAGGACTTTGAAACACACAAACATATTCTTCATTTCTCTAACCTTGTTGTTGCAACCAATATTCATTTGATGAAGTATCATGGTAGACCTCATAACAAGATTTTATGGAAAGTTCATGAATCTGACCATGAGGCAATACTTGATTCAATATGGGTTAGAGTCGATCCTGAAGGCTCACTTGATTGATTCTATGGTTTAGAATAGGATGATTTTGAGAATTTTGTATATATCATCGATGAATTGTTCTATATTCATTTTTTGTATATATAAATACCCCTGAGCTGATTTTTACATGTTTAGGGGCATAATTTTGTATATTTAAATGGCAATGAGTTGATTTGTACATATGTACATGCCAAATTTTGTATATTAAAATGGTGATGAGTTAAATCGCACATATTGTAATGCCAAATTTTGTATAAAATCCCATGAGATGATTTGTAAGACATTTTTTGTATAATCAAATAGCCAAGAGCTTATTTGACCATATTTAGAGGCAAATTTTTGAATAATATGTGACAATGTTTTGGGATAATTTTTTGTGTCAATGTTTTGTGACTATGTTTTGAGTATATGTGATGTGATAAGGTCAATCATGAGAATTATTTATTCTTGTATAGTCATGGAGAATTATTTGAGTCATTATCGGGTCATAGGGGTCATAGATTGAGACTAGATACAATTTGAGCAAAAAATGTCATTATTGTCAAAAAAGTTGTCAAGCAACTTGTACATTGCACTAGTAAAGTATGACTCTCGATGTTCTGACACTTTGGGATGCAAGATAGGGGCATGCCTAGCGTAAACCTACCCACCAGAATGTGGTCATGATGTCAGTTTGTGAACATGACGAACCGAATCAATTCTAGCCAATCCTACAACTTTGCATTGCATGCAACTGACGATTTTTGTAGCAGGCAAAAAAATGTTACCAATTGAAAATGGCTCTGAGTCGTCAAAGACCAAGACATGCCATTATAGAGGAGCCTCACATGACCCCACAAGTTCATATGTGTCCAAGATTGGAAGAAATAGTATGTCAAATTTTGACAGTTTTTTGGACTTAGAGCACTTGAGAGATCACGCCAATAGGGTATGACTCTCGACGTTTCAACACTTTGGGATGCATGACAAGAGAATGCCTAGCATAAACCTGCCCACCCAGATGCACTTGTGATGTCGGTTTGTGCACACGACGAATCAAATCAATTCCAGCCAATCCTGCAACTTTGCATTGCATGCAACTGACAATTTTTGCAACAGGCAAAAAAATGCTACCAATTGAAAATGGCTTTGAGTCATCAAAAACTAATATATTCCTTTGTAGAGAAGGCTCATGTAACCCCACATGTTCAAATAGATAGATCATATATGTCTTGGATTGGAAGAAACAGTTTGTCAAATTTTGATAATTTTTTGGACTTAGGGCACATGAGAGATCGTGCTAGTAGGGTATGACTCTCGACATTCTGATGCTTTGGGATGCATGGCAGGGGCATGCCTAAAATAAACCTGCCCACCCAAACATGCTCATGATGTCAGTTTATGCACACAACAAACATAATCAATTCTAGCCAATCTTGCAACTTTGCATTGCATGCAACTGACGATTTTTGCAGCAGGCGAAAAAATGCTACCAATTGAAAATGGCTCTGAGTCATAAAAAACTAAGATAGGACATTATAGAGGAGGCTCATGCAACCTACAGGTTCAAACAAATTGATAATATGTGTCCTGGATTGGAAGAAACAATCCATCAAATTTTGACAATTTTTTGGACTCAGGACACTTGAGAGATTTCCTCGATAAGGTATGACTCTCGATGTTACAGTGCTTTGGGATGCATGACAGGGGAATTCCTAGCATAAATTTTCCCATTAGGAAGTGCTCATGACATCGGTTTATGTACACAGTGAACCGAATCAATTCTAGCCAATCCTGCAACTTTGCATTGCATGCAACTAACCATTTCTGTAGCAATCGAAAAAATGCTACTAATTGAAGATGGCTCTGATTCATCAAAAACCAAGATAGGCCATTGTAGAGGAGCCTCACATGACCCCATAGGTTCAAATAGATCGATCATATGTATGATGGATTGGAAGAAATAGTTCATCAAATTTTGACATTTTTTTGGACTCAGGCACTTGAGAGATCGCTCCGGTAGGGTATGACTCTCGATGTTTGATGCTTTGGGATGCATTAAAGGGGGATGCCTAGCATAAACCTACCCACCTAAATATGATTGTGACATCGGTTTGTGTACACGATGAACTAAATCAATTCTAGCCAATCTTGCAACTTTGCATTGCATGCAACTAACAATTTTTGCAGCAGGCAAAAAAATGATACCAATTAAAAATGGCTCTGATTCATCAAAAAATGAGATAGGCCATTGTAGAGGAGCATCGTACAACCCCACTGGTTCAAACAGATCGATTATATGTGTCCTAGACTGGAAAAAATAGTCCTTCAAATTTTGACAATTTTTTGGACTCAAGTGACTTGAAAGATTGCCCTAGTGGGGTATGAATCTCGACATTCTCGCACTTTGAGATGCATGACAAGGGCATGCCTAGTGTAAACCTGCCCACCCAGATGTACTCCTAACTTTGGTTTGTGCACATAGTGAACCGAATCAATTCTAGCCAATCTTGCAACTTTGCATTACATGCAATTGATGGTTTTTGTAGTAGGCGAAAAAAATGCTACCAATTGAAAATAGCTCTGAGTCATCAAAAACTGAGATAGGCCATTGTAGAGGAGGCTCATGCAACCCCACAGGTTCAAACAGATCGATCATATGTGTCTTGGATTGGAAGAAACAATCCATCAAATTTTGATAATTTTTTGGACTCGGGGCACTTGAGAGATCGCCCTAGTATGGTATGATTCTCGACGCTCTAGTGCTTTGGGATGCACAAAAGAGGCATTCCTACCATAAAAATACCCACCCAGACGTGTCTGTGATGTCATTTCGTGCACATAGTGGACCAAATCAATTCTAGCCAATCCTGCAACTTTGCATTGCATGCAACTAATAGTTTTTGTATTAGGCAAAAAAATGCTACCAATTGAAAATGGCTCTGAGTCATCAAAAACTAAGATAGGCCATTATGGAGGAGCCTCATGAGACCCCACAAGTTCAAACAGATTGATCATATGTGTCTTGGATTGGAAGAAACAGTCTATCAAATTTTGACATTTTTTTGGACTCAGGGCACTTGAGAGATCACTATGGTAGGGTATGACTCTTGATGTTTAGTGCTTTGGGATGTATGAAAGGGGGATTCTTAGCATAAAACTACCCACCTAAATATGATCATGACGTTAGTTTGTGTACATGGCAAACTGAATCAATTCTAGTCAATCCTGCAACTTTGCATTGCATGGAACTGACGATTTTTGCAGCAGGCAAAAAAATGTTACCAATTGAAAATGACTCTGAGTCATTAAAAACTAAGATAGGCTATTGTAGAGGAGCCTCACATGACCCCACAAGTTCAAACAGATCAATCATATGTGTCCTTGATTGGAAGAAACAATATGTCAAATGTTGATAATTTTTTGGACTCAGGGCACTTAAGAGATCGCCCAATAGGGTATGACTCTCAACGTTCTGACACTTTGGGATGCATGACAGAGGCATGCCTAATATAAACCTGCACACCTAAATATGCTCATGATGTTAGTTTGTGCACACAGTGAACTAAATCAATTCTAGCCAATCCTACAACTTTGCATTGCATGCAACTTACAGTTTTTACAGTAGACAAAAAATCCTACCAATTGAAAATGACTCCAAGTTATAAAAAATTGAGATAAGCCATTATAGAGGAGCCTCACCTGACCCCACAAGTTCAAATAGATCGATCATATGTGTCCTGGATTAGAAGAAACAGTTCATCAAATGTTGACAATTTTTTGAACTCAGGGCACTTGAGAGATTGCGTCGGTAGGGTATGACTCTCGATGTTCTGACGCTTTAAGCTACATGAAAAAGGCATTCCTAGCATAATCCTACCCACCCAAACATGCTTGTGATGTCAGTTTGTGTACACGGTGAACCGAATCAATTCTAGCCAATTGTGCAACTTTGCATTGCATTGAACTGATGGTTTTTGCAGTAGGCAAAAAAATGCTACCAATTGAAAATGGCTCCGATTCATCAAAAATTGAGATAGGCCATTATAGAGAAGCCTCATGCAACCCCACAGGTTCAAACAGATCGATCATATGTGTCCTGGATTGGAAGAAACAGTCCGTCAAATTTTGATAATTATTTTGACTCAGGGCACTTGAGAGATCACGCCGGTACGGTATGACTCTCGACATTCTGAGGATTTGGGATGCACAATAGGCGTATGCCTAGCATAAAACTCCCCACCAAAATACGCTTGTGACGTCGGTTTGTCCACATGGTGAACTGAATCAATTCTAGCCAATCCTACAACTTTGCCTTACATGTAACTGATGGTTTTTGTAGTAGGCAAAAAATGCTACCAATTGAAAATGGCTCTGAGTCATCAAAAACTAAGATAGGCCATTGTAGAGGAACTCAAGTGATGCCACAAGCTCAAATAGATCCATCATATGTGTCTTTGATTGGAAGAAATAGTCCGTCAAGGTTTGATAATTTTTTGGACTCAATGCACTTGAGAGATCGCCCTGGTAGGGTATGAATCTCAACATTCTGACACTTTGGGATGCATGTCAAGAGCATGCCTACCATAAAACTTCCCACCTAGATGCACTTATGATGTTGGTTTGTGCACACAACAACCAAAATTTGACCATTGTGAGCGTGAGGGTGCTCTCGCACCAAACACATATTGTTGTTTATATTCATATTGTTGATTTTTGTTGTTTATATTCATATTATTGATTACATATGCAAATATTCATTTAAATTTATAAAAGGGCAGCAACCAAATACAATGAATACACAATAATGAACTGAATACAACGAGTTTTGTAGGGTTAATTCAACATTTTAGAAATTTTATCAAATCATATTCAACGATTGCAATATTTTATATCATATATTTTTATTGTTGATTACATAGGTAAATGATCAATTAAATTTATAAAAGGACAACCAAAAAATATAACGAATAAAAAATAATGAACTCAGTACACATTTGTTGGATCGAATATCAACATTTATATATATCAAAAAAAGGCATGTCTTCCAAGTCAATAGAAGTATTACAAAAATGTGGCATATACCATGTCCAAATTGATATATACAATAAAAAATGTAGAATATATCTACATGTATTGGTCATTCTATGACCAAAGCTAACACTATATGATCCTAAACTTGTGGTGGATCATCAAAATCAAGCCTCTTCGATGTAGTGCGCGGCTGTGTAGATGCCTGCAAAACAACAATTTAAAAGCCAAGTTAGAATTCTTTTGTAGAAAATAGTTGACAATTAACAACATAACTATGCATTTAACTATAATTCCTTTGTAATTGAAATGTAGATTACCTCATCAGTTGATCTAGGAGCTAATGTCTTCACTCTCCTCTCCTTGTCACTCTTAGGAGTTTTCTTGAAGACATACTTAAAAGGAACCACGTTATGGTCGTACCGCGAAGGGGTCTATTGTAGATTAAATGTATAATTAATACAATGTACTAACATAAATATATCAAAAACACTTAAAATCTATAATATAGAAAACAATAACGTACTCGTTCCTGAGATGCTTCTCCAATGGACTGAGGATGGCTTACCATCTATGGAGAAACTGTCGCTATTACCTCTACAAAAAATGATCAAAGATTAAATATAATTAATATAATGATAAGTATTGTAGGTTAAAAAAAATTAATGTAATATATCACACAAAAGTGTACTAGATCTTGAGATGCTTCTCCAGTGCATGGAGGAGGGTTTGCCATTGATGAAACAACTATCAATATTTCCTATATGAAAAAAATATAAGATTATCATATATCAGAAGTTCACATGTTTGTGTGCATATAATCATGAAATCAAGAAAATAAAGTAGAGATACTTTCCTCTGCCCTCTCTTGATCCATGGGCGAATCAGGCGCATTCAACATATCCACATAGCTCAATGGCCACTATACATGTAAAATAGACAAAAAACACTAATCAATCTACAAACCCCTACTAATACTTGATTTCAATATTTTCAAACAATTGTACAACTAAAAATGTGTTCAATTACCTTCTTCCCATGTTTTGGTGTCTTCAAGGAATTCTTTTTCATAGGATGAGCCCTAGACGTGGAGGGGGTACCCTAAAAAAACAAAATTAACATGAGGTATTAGTATAGATAATATATTAAACATAATTTTAAAAATCTAAAATGAAATGACTTACATATTCCATCAAAACAATACATAAAAAGGGTTGTACAAAATATGATACCGTATAGCCTTGTAGGCCAAAAATCAATCGTTGAGAGTGTGATGTCATCAATCTAGGACGTTTGGTCCACTGTCAACACCTACAAACCAAAAATTGGACCAAGCATTAAAGATAGTTAGTATATCTTGTATTTATTTTGAATTCAAAGTGTACTATTCTATTTTAACATGTTACAAAATTTATACCGCAGGCGTCAAAGTTGCAGCTGTAGTAACTAGGGGAGGAGTGTGGGATACCATTGCTACATCTTGAAATGCATATTATTTGTCTCAATTTAAATCGAGGTATACATGTAAATTCATTTATGTAATTACAAATTTAAAGCGACTAATAAATAAAATGCTATGAATTCAAATCAACACACCTGTGTCTGTTGCTGATGGGCAAACACCATGTCCATCAACTCATCTGTCAGTGCAAAATCCTCAGCGATGCAGGCCTAACATCTACTCCCATAGATCATGCATGGATGAGATGTGGATCCATCTGCACTAGCCACATCATCTATCCTAGAGCATATCCTCAAGAAACTGAAACACATATATTGGATGGACTCTTTGTCGCCACCTAGAGAAACTAATGGCTCATCATCTAGTACAATATAGTGTGCTAATGACGTCCCATGTTGGATGATGGTACTAGTCAACGTTGTGGCCACCTGAAGAGTCTGTAGCTCCATCGACTCTTTCAACTCTACTGGGACAGCATGATTTACCTTGGGTTTGGGTGCTAGGGGGCAACGACTCTCTATAGGTAATCACCTATGGGATCCAAGTCTATCTTGGGTAGAGCTGCCACCTCTACCATGGAAATCTCTCATGTCAAAATAGTTTGGCCGCACATTGAGCACAAACTCACATTATACTTTTCTCAAAAAAAAACAATGGCACCTCATAATTATTACAAGGTGGATAATCAAAGACAATCAACCACCTCTGCCAAAAAAGATTCTTCATCTGCACATTGGTACACCAATATATCGGAAACCTCTTTGCATTAAGAGGTAACGACTGACCAGTTTTGGGATCAACGAAAAGGGCACATATTTCTTGTTTACTAATTATTTTTTTGAGTCCCTCGTATGATAGCCCATCGGCATAGAATTGACAAAACCTATCCCTAAAGTTTCCCCCTTTGATAATTTGTGTGGAAACAACTATGGCACCATTAGCTAATGTTTCTAGGCTAGTGGAAAGGGATTGATGATGCTCAAGTTCGGATGTTTTCAATTTATCAATTAGTCTATTGATTTTAGACGTATTTTGTCCTAACTAATTAATTAATTGCTCCTGTGTTTCAAGTGTGCGGTCAAAAGGAGGAATTGGGGGTGTATCTTGTGGGTTTTTAGGAGGTACATTTAGTTGTTCTTGTTGTGGATTAGAAGAATCTTGTTTTTGAAACAAAAAATGAAAAACCCTAATCAAAATTTATGAAATTAAATTCAAAATGTAAAACAAATTGAACAAATGGGAAAGAAAGACAAAAATAAACAAAAACTAATCTTGATCCATAGTGTCTGGAGGAGAAATCTAGCACTCTGTTCATGGTTTAGGAGAGAAAATGAAGGGAAAAAAAAGAATGTGCCTTTCATAGGAAAATAAGACCCAGTTTTTTTTTGGTTTTTTTGACAGGTACCGCATACATAGTTTTTTAGGGATTATTAGCATGTACACACTCATTTTCCTATAAGTAGCATGTACGCAATCATTTTCCTAGAGGTAGCATGTATGTGCTACTTTTCCTAGAAGCAGCATGTACTTGCTACCTTTTCTAGGCTCGGGAACAACAAATCTATGCGCGTACATAGTCATTTCAAATTTTAGAACCACGTACATGCTGCTTGTTTTTCCATGTTTTTTTGGGGTAGTGTCCACTTTTCTGATCACCATCTTTGTGCACATACGTTGATCATAAATAATACTAATAACCTATCTGTCCAGAGTACTCTGGTCATACATAAGACTACTAAGCTGCAATCTGAGTCACCTCCTATGACCGCATCATCAATTCAACTGCTGGTTTAAGAAACTAATCTCAACACCTATCGGATGCTTGACTGACCAGTCAACTACTCTGTTTATCCTTCAACCGATTAGTCTTCAACCAACACACTGCTTAAGTGTGTCAATAATGCATATTATGGAAGCACTGAATCCTCCATACTATTTGTAGCCATGAGAAAACCAATGAGTTTTACCATACCTACTTGCCTATGAGCTTGGCCTTATTCACCGGTAAGTGTTTGTCATCAATGACAATACTAACTGATGAACCGATTGTGGCAACACCATCAATTATGCCAACAATCTCCCCCTTTGGCATTGATTCACTGGATACCATTCATGTCACATTTGACTTCATCTTCCTTCATGTTACATCTTACTTCACTTTCCCTTTGACAACAATGCTAAAGGTGTAGTCTAGACATCCTATTTCAGATACTGCAATGACTGCTCCCCCTAATTGGAGTAGTGCATAATCATCAATCCAAATATATAGATTTTTTAAGGAAAATCATACCAGATTGATGTTGTTCTGATCTTCACTCACCTTAGAGAATGCAGCGGAATTACCCCTAGCTTACCTCTGAGATACTTAAAACTGTCCTTAGGTATCGGCTTGATAAATATGTCTGCAACATATTCCTTGATTGGTACATATTCCAGTCTAAATTCTTTGTCTTGCACCTATTCCCTAAGATAATGATATTTTATTGCAATATGCTTGGTTTTAGAGTGCACTATCGGGTTTTTTGATATGTTGATGGCACTTTTATTGTCATAGTGTATCACCACAGGTTTAGTCACCTTTTCTTGGATACATTCCAAGTTCTTCTTAATCCATACTATCTATGTATAGTTGATTGCAATAGTCACATACTCCACCTCAGCTGCAGATTGAGAGATACAATTTTATTTTTTTCTTGTCCATGACACAAGCTTATCTCCAAGAAAGAATGCATCTCCACTAGTGCTCTTTCTATCATCAATGTTCCCTACCCAATATGCATCGGTGAAGACACTTAAGTTAAAATCTCCCCTTATGTGGATACCAAAGACCATACTCATCAGTCCCCTTAACGTATCTAGATATCCTCTTAACCACCACCATATGAGTCTCTTTTTGATTTGTAGCAAATCTAGCAACCAAGACAACTTCTTGTGCTATATCTAGTCTACTGTGCACTGCATACTATAAATTACCGATCATGGATCGATATAGGGTCTCATTCACTTCATCAGCATCATCATCTTTGGAGAGATTGCAACCTATAACCATCAAAGTTCCAATAGGTTTGGAATCTTCCATTTCAAAGGTCTTCAATATTTCCCTTATATATTTGGTTTGGCTAATGAATATACCATTCTTTAGCTGAGATACTTGTAGACCAATAAATAATTTTATTTCACCAATCATGGACATTTCAAATACTTTCTTCATTTCTTCTACAAAACCTTTTCTCATTTCATCATCTCCTCTAAAGATGATGTCATCTACAAAAATCTCTACAGTCAGATGTTTTCATTCTTCTCCTGTCTTCAAATACAAGTTAATGTTGTCACTGGTTCTCATGAACCCTATACTTATTAGGTATGAGTGCAACCTCTCATACCAAGCTCTTGGTGCTTGTTTTAACCAATACAGAGCCTTCTTCATCTTACATACCGTATCTCTTCCATCTTCTGAAGAAAACCCTTCCAGTTGCTCAATTTACACTTCTTCCTCTAGAACACCATTCAAGAATGCCGATTTGAAATCAATTTGGTAAACCTTGAACTTCCTGTAGACAACATAAGCAAGCAAGATTCTGACCCCTTCCAGTCTAGTGACCAGTGAAAAGGTCTCTCCATAATCCAAACCTTCTTCTTATGCATACCCTTTGTAGACTAACCTTTCTTTGTTTCTTACTACTTGATTGGTTTCATCCATTTTGTTTCTAAACACCCACTTGGTGCCTATCACATTTTTGTTCGTGGGTCTGGGAAAAAGGGTCCCAGTTTCATTTTTCTCAATTTTCTCTAGTTCTTCTTCCATATCTTTGATCCATTCTTCATCTTTTAGAGCCTCTATTTCTATTTTGGGCTCAATTTTAGAGAGAAAACAGGTACTATCCATTGCTTTTCTTCTAGTCAATATTGCATTTTTGTCACCAATAATATTGTCAACAGAATCATTGTTTCTAACATACCTTGGTAGCGTCAGTTCATTTCTTGGATCTTCTTCTACCGGTTGTGCAGGTTCTACTTCACATGCTTACTCATTTGTAGCTACACTAGGATTCTCAAAAATAGGTTCGATCGGTATAGTGTAATCGAATCCTTGATAGTCCTCTGGTTCACTCTTGCTATCCTATTTATTTTTCTCAAAGAACTCATCTACTCTGACATTTATACTCTCCACAATCTTATTGATCCTTTTGTTCAAACATTGGTATCCTTTAATCTTTGTGGAGTAGCCTAAGAAGATTCCTTCATCACTCTTAGGATTGAACATTCTAGAGTACTCATCCCTCTTGATGTAGCACCTCCTTCCAAAAGCCTTGAAGTAACTCACATTGGGTGAGTATCCACACCATAATTCATAGGGAGTCTTATTTTTACCCTTTTTTTACCTGTATCTGGTTCAAGGTATACACAACAGTACTCACTGCTTCTCTCCAAAAGACATGAGGAATATCCTTTTGAATCATTAGAGTCCTCGCACAATCCATTATAGTTTTGTTTCTTCTTTTAGCAACCCCATCTTGCTGAGGTGTTCTGGGTGCAGACATCTGCCTCATAATCTCCTATTCTTCACAGTAATCTATGAACTCTTGAGAGGTGAACTCTCCTCCTTTATCTAATCACAAACATTTCAGAATTCTATGGGTTCCTCTCTCCAGTCAAGCTTTCAAGACCTTAAACATGTGAAAGGCTTCAGATTTTTCTTTCAAGAATACAATCCACATCACTCTTGATAAATCATCTACAAACAAAATGAAGTATCAGTCCCCATAGAAACTCTTAGTCCTCATAGGACCACACAAATTTGTATGCACTAAGTCCAGTACATTCTCAGATCAATAAGATTTTATGTTGAAAATAGATCTAGTCAACTTTCCTAGTTGGCATTCTTTACACATAGCATTCTTAGGTTTCATAATGTCAAGCATACCTCTAACAGACTTCATTTTACTAACCTTTTCTATGCTATCAAAATTAACATGACACAATCTTTTGTTCCACAACCGTCTTCTATCTTTTCCATTAGGAAAATTCCTACAATGGTGTCTAGGTAGAACAGATTACCTCTAGTTTCTTTACTAATAGAAATTAGACCTCCCAATTTATCACTTATTTTGCATATTCCTTCATTAAACTCTAATCAATAACCCTTATTGTTAAGTTGTGCAACACTTAATAGACTATACTTTAGCCCTTCTACCCAGTAAACATCTTCACAATTGGTTTTATCATTTAGGGATATAGATCCCTTACCTTTTACTGCATAGAGAGCATCATTGTCGAATCTCACCGATCCTCCATCAAAGTCCTCCATGCTGAGGAATTTGTTCCTGTCACCAGTCATGTGGTGAGTGAAACCACTATTAATACCTAGTCTCCATGTATTGGTTTGAACTGGAGATCAATGCCATATCACTTTCCTCTGTGCTATCTTCCTTTACTACCACAAATGCAGTTCCTTCTCCATCAGACCCTTTTGATTCTTCATCGGTAATGCCTTCTGCAAGATAGCACTCCTTCTTGCTCTTCTCTTTGTATCTTCTAGAGTTATACTTCCTATCATTGTTAGGACATGTGGATGAAATATGACTTATTTTATTACAAGAGAAACACTTCAGGGGTAGTTTACCTTTGTAGTTTTTGTTTCCTCTTGGCTGCCTTCTTGCTATCAGATCTTCAAGCTCATCTTGTTCTTGTTCTTTAGATAACAAGTTTTCATGTTCATGAGAATGGTCGGGTTTTGTAGTAGAACTACTTCTGGTTTCTTTTTTTCTCCTTGTTGGTGCAAGTGTCATTGAATATTTGAAGGCAAAATCAATCTTTGGCATACTATTATCATAGTTTTTCAGTTCAAAGGCAGTCAACTAATCGATCAGGGATTCAAGTGTAACATTGACTGTTCCCAAAGATCTGAGTTCTTGAATTGCAGAAACCCTTATGGCATATTGTGGTAGCATGGTTCTCAAGATTTTGCTGACCACATCATCTTCCTCAAGTTTTCCTCCAACATTTTTGATGGAATTTCCCACATCCTTTATTCTTTTGTTGTATTGTTCTATATTCTCTCCTTCTTGCATCCTCATCCCATCAAATTCGCCTCTCCAACTATCAACCTTAGCCTTTTGTACATGAGAATCTCCTCCATAAATAGTATTCATCTTATTCCACATCTCATGGGATGTTTTTAGATCTTGAACCTCAGCATACTTTTTATCAGATAGAGTACTAGCAATCACATCCGTAATTGTGATGTTATCTTGCTTCTCTTTGATCTGATCAGCACTAGGAACCCCTATAGCTCATTGTACTCTATCCTTACATGATTCAAATATTGATCTCCTATGGTTCTTAGGTAGAGCTTCATTCTACCACACCATAATGTGTAATTTTCCTTAGAGAACTTGGGGCCTTCCTTTTGTATCATCTTGGATCTTTCCTTAAGCTATTAAGATCTTTTGAATATAAGAACCAAATCTCTGATACCAATTGTTGATCCCAACCAGTGCTGAGAGGGGAGGGGTGAATCAACACTATATCGGTTCTACCACATTTAACCTTAATCAAAGTTTCTACTCAAACTTAACACTTATCAGTATAAGAAACATTAATAAGCAGCTTGCACACATAAAATAAATCACACATGAATACCAAGGTTTATCACGTGGAAACCCAAATGAGAGAAAACCAATGTGTGAGTAGAAACTCATAAAATCTGCACTCTTCTGAGGTACGCCCGGTGAGGAGCCATCTTGTTAGGAGATTACAAAGACACTATTAGGTGCCACCCAATTAAGGGATTTTTTTCAAGGACCGTTAGAGCCTTTACCCTGTTAGAGGTAGCCTTGTTAAAAGACTTAGGATTATCAATTAAGATGTCATCCACTTAAAGAATTTTACAAAGGGACCTGTTAAAGTCCACCTGGTTAAGGTATTTTACTGTTGTAGCTATTAGAAAACAACAAAGAGAATGATCTTCTATAATAGCTACTCTTAGCTTAATCAGATCTAAATAAATCTCTCTTTTATTACCACCGGTTACACTTGCTCTGCACTCTGCTGGTGCTCTCCATTCTTTCTCTACTCTTCACACTATCCAATCTCTGCACACTCTCTTCACCACTTTACTATTCACTTAGTACTTATGCACTCTTCTCACGTTGATGGATCACCTCTCTTCTAGATTGCACTTTACAATTTTTCTGATCCAACTTTTTGGGGTTTTGCCAAAAATATTTATACCATATTTTGCCAACACATAACTGTTGTTTCCTAAATGAGTTCAACCCTAAAACTTGCTAAATTTGAAATTTAAATCTTCCTGCACTTTCTTTGTGCTCTCCATCATTTTTGCCAGCAACTCATCTTTATCTGCCACCGCAACTCATAATTATAGAAACTTTTGGGTCGTGTTCTGACCTTTTTATGTGAACAAAAAAATCCACACAAATCTCACCTTAATTGGTTGTTTGACTACTGTAGAATTCACTAGTAGTTTGTTTCATGATATATCTCCCTGGTTGACTCACCTTTTGTCATCGCATCTAACTTACCGGTCACCGCTCCAAGAATATTGCTGGATAACATTCTTCAACTTGTATCACCGGTTCATTAGTGTAGCTCATGATCTTTTTCAACTGGTCACTCATCATCAAGTAGACTGATCACCAGTTGGTCCAGAGTACTCTGGTCATACATAAGACTACCAAACTGCAATCTGAGTCACCTCCTATGACCGCATCATCATTTCAACTGCCAGTTTAAGAAACTAATCTCAACACCTATCGGATGCTTAACTGACTAGTCAACTACTATGTTTATCCTTCAACTGATTAGTCTTCGACCAACACACTGCTTAATTATGTCAATAATGCATATTAGGGAACACTGAATCCTCCATATTGTTTGCATCCATGAGTAAAGTATCAAGGTCTACCACACCTCCTTGCCTATGAGCTTGGCCTTATTCACTGATAAGTGTTTATCATCAATGACAATACTAACTGATGAACTAGTTGTGCCAACACCATTAGTTATGCGAACACAATATATCTTGTTTTTCCTACAATACTGTGAAATATTGAAAGGCGGAAGAATAGGTTTAGTAGAGGGGACTTACTGCTGCCATAGAAGATGTTAGTTATCACTTGATCAAATATTCCATGCTAGAGGGATGAATTGTAATGATCTATAGGTACCATTTCCCCCTCCTGAATCACTTGAGGTACAAAAAAAGTATAAGTTAATCATCCTTCCTTTTCTCTTCCAAGCGTAATTTTTATTCTAAGGGGGTTTACCCTTTGCTACATTAGGGATTGCTATATGTAGTTTATAATAATTGTTTGGAGAATACACTTGTTGTCAATGCTACTCTACTCCATAATTATCCTATAGACAAGGGTCAAAATCATCACCCTCCTTGCAATTTCAAAAGAAAATTTCCCTTAAAGGATAATGCACCATCCTCCTTCCATGCTATTTCATTACATGAATCCTTACTCTACTTCTATAAATAATAAAATAATAGCCATGGTTTTAATAGACCCCCTCTAGTGGTTTAAATTGACCCTAAAGTTACCCAAACAAGGGAAAATTACCTATTAGTAACCCTAGAAGCTCACACCAAAACTTTGTCAATGGTAAAGACAAATGATGAGTAAGTCTTTGGTGAACATCTCTATTGATTCCCCTCCACTACTATTCATGTCTCTAATAGTGAACTGCTAAAGATATTAGAACCACTTCCTCTAAGAAGTGTAAGTCTATTAGGATTTCTAAATTAATTGTTGATGCTAAAATTTCTCAAGCCATTGAAAAGAACCCACGTGACAAAGACTAGATATTAACTGAAGGACTCTACTTTTTGTGAAGGTGATTTTGAGAGTAGTTTAGTGACCCATGGAGAACCCCTTATTTTATTTTTGAAGATTCATTGTCACTCTCTCTACAATAGAGACTTAGTTTAATGAAGCACTTGAAGAGCTAAATAGTTTAAATGATTATCAAGATGACGAAGCCAAAGCATAGAATGTTAGTGGGGTTGTAGTCAATTTCATGGTTGGCAATAATTGGCAGCAAAAATTGACAACTTAAATGCCAGGTTGAAGAGTTTGTAATCCCCTCCAAACTACCTTGGATGTGAGAGAAATAGGGAATGGATCAAACAATTATAGGGGACATTAAGAACCTAATCAAAATAAACAAAATCTAGACGTAGAAAATTGTGATCGAGGTTGTGAGCATGGCGAACAAAATTGAGAGAAAGAAGAAGAGAAAAGCTTATGTCAAGACTGAGTATGGGTAGACTAAAGAAAAGATAAATAGAATGTTACCCCATGGGAGGTGGAGTTGGATGAGTTGTTGGATGGATGTGGCTACATCTCGTAGTGCCTCTTGTTGATTCTTTATGTTTGTCATTGTTTAAATCCTTATTTTTTCATTTTAGTTTTTTAGGACTATTATTTATTTGTCTAAATAAAGTCAATATAAACTATTTGCTACTTTTGCACAGGCTTGGTCTCAAAGCTTTGGTTTTTTGACTAATGGCTTTTGAGTTGGTTGTGTAATGGGTTGGGACCCTTCCCCACTTATTATAATAAAAAAATAAAAGATATTTTGTAGAGAATCTTAGTTTTAGGATCATGAAAGGAATGGATATAATGAAATTATTTTGGAAATGTATGAGCAAGGAACTAAAGAGCCCAATAAACTAATAGTAACACCAAAGAATTTAAACCTTGCATATGTTATAAGTGAATACAATATAAATGGTGTTGCAAGAAATATAATTATAAATAAGTCATTTCAATCAATGAAATTATTTAAATCTACTTAATAAAATAGGAAAGTACATAAAAGGGAAATGTGTTGGGATCCTTATCTTAGTAGTGTTTTCAGATTGAAGAATCATTATAAAAAATTAGAAATTATATTAGAATGGAGAGTAGAATAGAAAATCCATGAAAGATTGTTTACAAATAAATATAGATGGAATTGTGTTTCTAATTAACAAAATCCATCCCCTTCGGAGTAGTAGCTTATATCGATAATCAAATTCAATCCATCGATCTGGCTTGACTACGTCGATGTTGAAATGTATTGCCTCATTGTTAGAGAATCTAAAGTCATTAAACACTTTTGAATCTTTTATCCACATCATCACATGGATATGTACTGTATTCTTGAAACTAGAAGAGTGGGTGGTGTAAGTATGACCAAGGAATGATACTTTAATCTCACAATCCGGATTTATTTCATATTGACTGTTTTTCGTAAACACCTTATATCTTGTCTCTTATTATATAAAATAATTTTCTCTCACATATATATTTTGATTTATTAGCACAATTGTGTTATATCTTTTATGTTTTCAAACACTTTTGTGTTAAAGGTTTTATTTTCTTGACAGGGTTTTTTTTTCAAAATCATAACATATGAACATGGATTCCTCACTTGAATAGTATTGCATATCTTTTAAATGTTATTTATTTCACAATTTCATTTATATGTTTTTGACATTTTTGTCACATAGTGACACAACTCTACTTATATAGGAGTAAAAAGTATGGTAAAAAATGACATACATTAAAATTTGATCCTTATAAAATTTCTACATATTCTTTTTTGTTTTCATAATAAGTTGGTGGACATTATAGCCCTCTTTCCTAATAAAAAGGGGATAAGAGAAATGTATGTTTTTGTGGTGTATTTCTAGTGTTTTAATATCCAATATGTCTATTTCATAATTTTTTCATTCATTTATTTTCAGGCATTAGCATGAGTGTACATTTTTTTGTGCAAGATTCTATGACTATATAATGTTTTTTTCCCTAATTTTTTTTTCTTTACTTTTATTTATATTTAACTGTCATTTGCCCAACCTACTAAGTTTTCAATAGTCCTTTCTTAATTTCTTTTAAAAAATTATCTCTCAGTTGATTTTAAAACACTCTATCAAAATTCAATATTTTACCACAACTTTAAGTATTTAGCATCCTCTATTTTCATTATAAATATCTTTCCAACTTCAAAGTTTTTTAATCTTTCTTCTTCATGTTTCTTTTATTATCTTGTAATTCATTTTTCCCTTTGGCGATTCTAATACCACATCTCCCCAAAAAATAAAAAAATCTATACACACTAGAACAATAGTTTTATTTGATGCTTTCACAATGTTGAATGCAAGAGTTTGGTGTGACTTTTCATTTGTATTTTACAACATTTACAGTCCTAAGTTTTTTATCTTATAAGAAAGGCAACACAATACAATGATCTCTTTTTTTGTTGGGGACTTCATTTTCCAAGCTTTCATGTTTGTATGCCTAAGGAATATATTTATTCCAACTATGGATTCATCTAGAAGATCGAATATTATGGTTATCAAAAAATTATATGGTTCCATTTAAATTAATTACAAAATTTAGATGTTTCTATAAATAAAAGTAAAAGAGAAACCTAGAGACATGACTAATCATAACAAATAGGGTAAGGTAAATATGAATGTAAATTTAGCTATTATATGGTATGAAGGAAGAAAATAACATTAACTATTACAAATTGTAAAGTCAAAAACTAAAATAAATCAAGTTACAATGATGAAGGTAAAATATTTAGACTAAGTTTTTATAGATTATATAATAGAAAGTATTTGAAATGAGCATCATAATCAGAGGTTGTAGACACTTAAAAATAATTATTTTTAATTATTTTTAATTCCTCACATAATTAATTAATTAATTATGTCAATTCAAATTCTCCTCAATATTAATTAAATATAATTAATATTGTCACTATGGTATGTGACCGATTTATTTAATAAATCAATCCCTTTCTTTATTCTTCTAAAAATTAAATCCTCACAAATCTCCCTCTAAGCTAATTGATTTAATTAATTAGTTAACCCACATGATTCCTACAAACCATCTTCTTAATTCATCATTAACCTAATAAAGTCTTCTAGAAACTCCCTAAACTCACTTAACCTTATTCTTCTAATTTTTAATCCCCTCCACTCATTCTCTCTCCTAGTCTAATCCTCCCACAAATCTTATCCCACCTAATTCTTCCTCTAATCCCCTCCTAATGAGTTTCTAGTGGCTAATCATCATGATTAGCCACAAAGTCAACCCCTTGTCCCTTCCATCCAACCACCAGCTTTTAATGCTCCTTTCCTAAGAGAATGTGAAATTTTTGAAATCTCACAATCCTCTAGGCATCTCCTCTCCCAAGGAATTTTTAATTCCTTCTTATTCCTCTAATCCCCATGATCATCCCTTTTTGGAGAATTTTTAATTCCTCCTCTCCATTCTTCAAGGAATGTCACATCCCTTGCTCCTCTCAAGACACATTGGGATGTCTTCCCAATGCACCTTGCTCTTCTCAAGGTACCTTGGGAAGTCTTCCCAATACACCTTGAGGAGTGTGGAGACAAGAAACGCGTTTAAGACATATCTCTTGGTCTCCACACATTTTCTTGGACCTTGTGTGAGCTCACAAGTAATCCTAGCCCTTCATCTTGGATCCATCCCAACCATCCATTCTTCCTCTCCTCTTCCTATAAATTGAGGACTCCATCCCTTCATTGATCATCTCCAAGTTTAGTAATTTTATGCTGTCCTTTTGAGCCCAAGAAATCATCTTGGCAGCCTTATCATGTTCAAATCATATCTCATCCACACTTGATCATCTCATCCTTATCATCTTCCAAATCGATTCCCTTTGTGCACAACATTGGAGAGCCATCCACATCAAGCAAGCAAGAGGAGCACATCAAGTGGAGCATCATCCAAGGGTGCCTTCACTTCATCAAGCTCCATCTGAAGGAGAAGGTAAAAGGATTGTGTGAGGTATATGCATTTTCATTATTCATGTTTTCATGCATTTCAAATTATGTCTTTGATTTCATATGCGTCCATGTTTGATTTGCGTGCTTATTAACTAATCCACCTCACAAGTCATATCTTCTATATCTTAATTCCGTTTTCCTCCAAACTCGACTAGATCCCCCAAAATTCCATTTTGCACATTTCCTTCCTTGGGGACCTTATCCCAAAATCCACTTTTTGAAGCCCAAAATCCCACATTCCTTTATTTTTAGGGTTTGCCATAACTCCTTTCACTTTTATCCAATCACCTCCAAATTTTCCCACATTGTCTATCTCCAACTTTTGCTTCTTTGTCCCTCTTGGACAAATTTTTTCATTCCTTCACCATTCCTCCAAAATCCCCATTTTATGTTTGCCTATCCCTTGGAAAGTGGCAAAAACCTAGTCAAACCCCATTTACCCATCAAAGCTTCCTCCAAATCCACATTTGTCATTAGTAGAAAAATTTTTACTCATGCTTTTCTACTTGTTCCCAAAAATTCAAAAAAATTAATATTTTTGTCATTTTGTTGTCTTTTGCAGGACGCTTGTTG
Organism: Cryptomeria japonica; assembly: GCF_030272615.1. Taxonomy (NCBI): domain Eukaryota; kingdom Viridiplantae; phylum Streptophyta; class Pinopsida; order Cupressales; family Cupressaceae; genus Cryptomeria; species Cryptomeria japonica. Next base: position 717,695,850 of record NC_081409.1, on the reverse strand, counting down.
AAGACTCCATTTTTCCAACTACTAATCAAGTTGTTTTGTAGGTTTTCTAGCTGATTCAACCAAATGTTGTGCATTTATTTAAGTTAGGAACCTAGATATTAATTAAAATGGAATGAAACATTGTCTTACATGTCTTTAAGAAAAGCATAAAGGTAGGAGAGTATGCTCTCGTCTAACTAGATGATCAAAAATCTAGTCCCTCCAACCTTTTCTTGTTTGATTGCATGTTTACCCTTAGCGGGCCTGCCCTCCCAACTTTCTCTTTGAGAAGGTAAGAGGGGAATGAACCAATTGAGTACACCCGGACCTAGGGTTCCCAACTCACTATAATAAATAGGTCATTGACTATGAAAGGGTTAATGGTTGGGACTATATGAGAGTTCACTCTCACATTGGGTGCTTAGTAGGATCCTAGAGATCTCAATCACGCTTGCATGACTACTAAGTTCTTGGTGCTTCATTGGGCTATAGGCCTCAATTGCGCTTGTGCAACTTTGAAGGGTAGCTCCTAATGGGAAGACTTCCTAAACACCTTGTTCATAGTGGCCAAAAACATTCTAGTCATTGGTGCAGGAGGTCGGACCTCCAAACCCACCCATATTTTTACGGCCCTTGGTAGAGACACAAAGTTCTCCATGAGGAGTTTTCATGGGAATTGATGCTTGGCTGCCCTAAGAAGTGAGTGTCGTGGAGGGGAGCTAGTGGGGTCAAGCATCTAAGTGTCCGCTCTGGGTAGGCGTAGCTGGGAAACCAATTGGGATCCAATGACTATTGTCCTTGCCAGCCTTAAGAATGTTGTGTATGAGCATGAGTGTCTGTGAGATAATATGCATTTGATCATTGTGTTTTCTTTGTTTGGTACATACTTGCCAAGAGTAGACTAAAGACACATCACTATCCCCAAACACTTTGCAAAAAAAAAAAAAAACACTTGTCAAGACACAAACAATTGTCCAGGTTATTACCCACACAAAGTCCAAAATTGCGTCAAAGCTCTGTTTGTCCCATATTTCATAAGCCCAAGAGAGAAGCTAAGAGTCCATCCTCTCCATCAACATTCAAATTTTTCCTTTGAAACACAAACCATCTTCCAAATCAAGGTGGTCGTGTCCCTTCATATAACTTGTCATTCAAATCAATCCTCCATTGAGTCATGTTCATGCCAAGAACAACCCAGTCATCATGCTTCTTCTAAGCCATCACTATCATACCTCCTCCATCAATCATCCTCAAATTTCCTAAGGACTTAGCACATCAAATCAATCTCCCACCGTTATCAAATCAATTATCAAAATCCAAATCCAATCATCCTCTAAGGCTACATGCCTTGTGAAGTTTCATTTAGACCTAATCATTAATCAATTGGCTCTCGTGCTTGAAGAAGAATCCTCTCCAAGTACCTTTTGCCTAATCCTTTTTGAGTTAATCAAGACTCTTAACTCACGTATTTACTTTGCTTAGGGTTAGTCAACCCTTGGTATAAGAGAGGCTTTATTATCATCAATCCAAGGTCTAAATTCTACCCAACTTGGTCATCACCTTGCTTATGGTTGCATCCACCACTTAAAGTCATCATCCAAAGGCTAAGGTGTCAAATCCTAATCAAATCTAGGCTCTAATCTAAGAACCCCACCAATCAACAAAATCCCTTATCATAAAAGACAAAATCCAAAATTCCACAAATATCTCGCTAAGTCCTTTCATCACAAAATTTCCTCCTCCAAACATTTCTAAGGTTATTCATATATGGTCACAACTCGATCCCAAAAGAGAAAGATGATTGAACAACAATATGGCATGCCAGACATTAGTGTCCTATATGAAGATCCCACGCAAGATCCTACACAAAGTGGAAAACCTAGCAATCAAGATCAAAGGCAAGATCCTAACATGGTTAGCCAAGATGAACTCTCTCTGAAAGTGCAAACTTTCCTAGTGGATGCTTATAACCAAGAGATGATGGAAAAGTTTATTCAACACAATCCTACTGCACTTCTAAAAACTCTCCTTGAAAATGGAGCTCAACTTCCGCCTGAATTTAATAGATCCACTCTCGGCCAATAACCACAAGGAGACCTTGTTCCCTCACAAAGTGCTGCACCTATTATTCAAACTCAATCAATTGCAGCCCCATCAATCATCGAAGCTCAATCAATGCCATCTGCGGAACCTCCCACCGTAGTCTCCATCCCACCTTCTTCCTCCTTACCATCTATACCACTATCAAATCTGATCTCATCCATTCTCCAACACACTTCTATACCACCTCCTTCCAATCAACCACATATTTCTATTCCACAAACCTCCCTTCCTACCAACAATGTCGCAAGTTTTATCTGGGTTGTACTCAATCTTGTCACAATATTTTGCGGACCGCAACCAACTGTCACTCAAACCCCAGTGACATCGGTCATCACATCTCATTTTCCCACCTCTTCCTCATATCAATATATTGGTGGTGGTGCATCTTCTTCGGCTCATCCAATTCTTGGGACAAATACAATCCATCATTATCAAAGTCCACAACAAGACCTTATCAAGGAAATTTAAGACATGAAAGAAAGGACTAATAAAAAGAAAACTTACTCGTTCGAAGAGTTTTACCCTTTTCCTTATGACTCATCTATATTAGTTGCACCCTACCCCCCCGGATTTGAGATCCCCAAATTCATCAAGTATGAAGACAAAGGAGACCCCCGCGACCATGTTCGAGAATTCCACATCTTATGCCAAGAAGTCTCCTATAGTGACCTTTATCTTTGCAGACTCTTTCCCAAGAGTCTCACAGGAGATGCCCTGGCATGGTTCTCATCTCTACCACGAGGTTCCATTGTCTCCTTTCCAGACTTGGTAGAAAAATTTGTGGCCCACTATGCTTACAACATGGTCAATGATGTTTCTATGATGGACCTATGTAATACAAAGCAAAGGCCCAGAGAAACCTTCACAAATTTCCTACAAAGATGGCGACATCTTATCAAGAAATTCTAGTGGGACATGCCAGAACAACATCAAATTGAGCTATTTCAAAAGAACTTGGTGCCTGAACTTTCAAGACCCTTAATATCCCAATATATCAAATCCTTCCAAAAATTGACCGATAAGGGCCTCACCCTCGAACGTGTCTTGTTGCAGGAAGGAACCTTGAAACATTACCAGAAGTCGACACAAAGTTCTTCCTTTTATCATAACAACAAGCCCAAATTATGGTCTAAAAATAAAAAGGTGGTCAATGATGGTGTAACTGATGCAAAGCGGGTCCAAACCATAGCCACTCCCCCAAAATCCACCACCAATAATCATCAATTCAATAATCAAAACAATCAAAATCAATCCCAAAAACCTCACAACAATGTCTCAATCCGAGGACGACCACCTCGATCGAATAACAGGACTCTAAGAGACTTCACTCCTCTGGCTGAGCCTATGGAAATGGTGTTTCAAAAACTTATCCAAGCAGGTGAAGTGGTTTTTCCAATCACTCACCCATTTGACCCCAATCAACCTAAACCAAGATGGTATAATGAAAATGAGTATTGTGAATACCATAGTATCAAGGGGCATGATACACGAAAGTGTATGAAACTTAAAATCTACATATAAGACCTCATTGATAGGGGTGAGATTGAAGTAGCAAATGTAAAACCTGGTGTAGCGTCCTAAAATTGCGACACTTGCAATTTCGACTGCATTTGGGTCTTCACGATGGCAATGCAACATGGAACCTGAATGGAGACCCCAAAACTTGTCCACGACATCAAAAACTGCATTTTTCCAGCACCCTGGCCTGATCCTCCTTGCACCCTGCTGTCCTTGGAGGTGGGACCATGGCGCCCAGTGCCTTGGTCCTTTAGGACTAGGGCGCCCAGCACCCTGGTCCCCCAGGACCATGGCACCCAGCGCCCTAGTCCCTGGCCCTATTTTGGGCCCAGTCTCTTTTGGGGCTTCGGGTCCTTTTGTTTGCAAATTGGAAAACAATGTTTCCTGGTCAGCCTAAGGTCAGGAAAATCAGTCTATCAACCCTAATTGACAAGTATATAAACTACATTTCCTCTCCCATTTTGGTAAGATGAAAAAGGCGTGGAAACGATACTCAAACATTCAAGCATTCAGGCATTCAAGCATTCAAGCATTCCTTCAAGCAATTGATCATTCTAAGTCTCCATTCAAGGCTAAGTGTTGCATTCAAGGCAAGGATTCAACCATTGAAGAGGAGATCACTTACAACTTACAACATACAACATACAACAACATCTACACCTTCGCATGTAAGAATACAAACATTCTTACAACAAGGTACTAGTACTTGTTTTACATTACAATCATTTACATTTATAGCATTCTCATTTCTTGGTTAATTCCAAAATCGGGGTTTGACCTAAGGGCAAACCCCTAATCCCTAACCCCCTAATCGTCTTCGCTTTTCTGTGTGTAGGTTGCAGGTATGCAGCTGAAATTGAAGATCTAGAATCCTTGTGCAGAGACGAATAGATCCCCCTTCGTTTCGCGGATTTTTCAGAGGATCATGTGCACTCCGGGTGCCATCATCCCATCAACTTTCACTCAAATTTGCAGGACAACACCGTCTTGACATTTTACTGCTAATTCCAGGTCCGTAGCTTCATCCTATATCCTTATCTCTATTTATAAGCAAATCTTTCTCACTTTTCATGCATTCCTAGCTTAATCTTTCTATCTACATTCTTTACAAAAGAGGGTAGTGTTGTTGTCTTAACCCTTGAAACTCATTTAGAATCCAATCTTGCATTGTGTGGGATTGGATCTTGTGGGTTTCAACCCCTCTTTTGAATGTTAGGTCTCCCCTAAGTGAAAACCGTCAATCCTAGTGACCTCCCTTTTCTCTCCTTGGAGTTGGAGAGGGGAGAGCAACTAGGGTTCGATTTTCCACTTTACACCTGGTAATAACATGACAAACTTAAAATGTACCAAGAACCCTTCCTGAAGCATGATAAAGGAAGAGGCTCATCATCTGACATAGTGGGTTATGACTACACTAATCACATAACCGGCTTTGATTTTTTAGTAGGTCGCATTGAATCTGTAGACAATCATGTCAATGTCATAACCATCCAAGGATTTAATTCTCCTTCTTCCCAAAATAGACAAAATCCTGCTAGGATAGTCATTCAAGGAGCCACGCCTTCCACCTCCCATTGCCAGAATGACTGCAATGTAACTACACGCCGAGGTAAAGTCACCATCCAAGGAGTCCCTCCCCCACCAAACCCCCCGCCCATGTCTTCCACCCACCGATATGACCTCTTGGACCAACTTGGGAATACCCCTGCACAAATTTCCATTCTAGAACTTCTCAAGACTTCCCCGGTCCATAAAGAAATTTTGGAACAAGCCCTTCTTCAATCACATGCTCCTAATAACATCAATGCCACCCATTTCCAAGCCCTCATTAGAAACCTTGCTGCCCAGCAACACCTTGTATTTACCTCCAAAGATGGTCCCGCAGATGAAGACCATAACAAACCTTTGCACATCGAAGCTCTTAGCCACAAGCACAAGGTCAAACATACCCTGATAGATGGTGGATCTAGGCTTAATCTATGTACATACAAATTAATATAACAATTGGGACTTTCTGAGGATCTAGTAGACGCATCAGGAAGGATCACAATAAAGGCATATGATGATGCGGAAAGAGTTTCAAAGGGCATGATCACCTTACCTCTTCAAGTGGGCCCCATTAAAATTGAAACCCCTTGTGAAGTACTAGATCTTGATCTCCCCTAAAACATTCTCCTTGGTCGGCCATGGATTCACTCCTTGAAGGTTGTACCCTCCATCTATCACCAATGCATCAAATTCCCCTTCAATGGAAGAGAGATAACTATCAAAAGTGATCCACAACCCTTCCAGTATTGCAAAATCCTAGAGAAAAACCATCCATATCATTGCCCATTAAATAGACCCTTGCCAACACCTCCATCTAACACATCAAATGTTTCCTCCACCCCAACCAAATAATCAAATCAAGATCTTCGACAATGGCTGTGGAGAATACAAATTGGAGGACGTCTTATTAATAGGCAACCTCCCTCTCTCTCCTAAATCATTTGGCAAACCAAAAGAGCTCAAAAAGGACCCAAAACCAGTCATGCAATACCAAAATACCACCTTCCAGCAATGGAACCCACTTAATGAGGAGAACCTTGAAGAAGATGTCTCTTCCTGGTTGTACCGGGAAGAGGATGATGATCCAGCAAAAATATCCAAAAAAATGTACCCAAAAGCATCTGCCATAGTTGAAAGAATGGGTTACAAAGGACATGGCCTAGGACTAGAGGACAAAGGAAGAAAAGCACCCATAAATCTTATCTCCTGCAGATACAACAAAGGCTTGGGGTACACCCCGATGCCTAAGATTACTATCGCTAGTGCCCCTTCTAGTCCTTCTTCGGATATCGAAAGCACTGACGAAGAGGAATTCCATGAAATGCCTTATGAATACGAGAAAGATATCTTCTTTGACACTTACATCAATACCATCACCCTCGTAACCCCTCCCACTTCACACGAGCTACATCTTGTCCATCCTGAACTCATTGACTGGGGCTAATGAGACAAACTCACTTTAGATATTTGTGCCGACGATAATGCTCTCATTGCTCTCCTGATGGCATGAAACCTGGAAGATTGTAATAGAATCGAGGGTATTCAACTACACAAAAAGGGATACTTTGGTAGTCAGGTCAATGCCCTTAGCCACAAAAAAGATAATAAAAGGAAAAGACATGATTCCCTAGCTGAAAACCTCTCTGAGGCACCTTTGGATGGACAAAAAATAAAAACAAAGGGCATATCCGAAAGTGACAAATTGGAAAAGGCACTTGACGATGAGGGACTTGACCTCCCTACCATTGGTTACCTTCCACAGGACAAATCAATTTTGTTGATAGAAGAAACAAACAGCATCAATATGGGCACCGAAGTCATTCCCAAAAATGTGCTCATTGCCAAATCCCTCATAGAAATAGAGAAACAAGACTTCATCAACTTCCTTATAGAGGTAAAAATCAATTTTGCATGGTCCTATTCCGATATGCCAGGGTTGGATCCTGCCTTGGTGGTTCACAATCTCGCCGTCTGCCTAGACGCAAAACTTGTAAAACAAAAATTGCACAAAATGCACCCACATATTGCACTCCTGGTCAAGGCGGAACTCCAAAAGATGTTAGACGCAGAATTTATCAAACCAGTAGACTACGCTGAATGGGTCTCCAACATTGTACCTGTCAGCAAACCTATTGGGGGCATCTGCATCTGCACAAATTTCCAAGATCTAAATAGGGCTTGTCCTAAAGACGATTTCCCGCTCCCAAACATAGATATGATTGTGGACCTTATAGTAGGACATGAGATGTTGTCGCTTATGGATGGATTCTCTGGATACAACCAAATCAAGATTGCAAATGAGGATTAGCATAAAACTGCATTCACAACACCATGGGGGACATTTTGTTATCAGGTCATGCCTTTTGGTCTCAAAAATGCTGGAGCTACATACCAATGTGCCATGACAATAATTTTTCATGACCTCTTACACAAAATTATGGAGGACTATGTGGATGATTTGCTAGGTAAATCTAAGATAGGACAAGAACACATCTCCATTCTAAAGCAGATCTTTGAAAGATTAGAAAAATACAAACTATGGCTAAATCCAAAAAAGTGTGTGTTTGGAGTCACATCGGGAAAACTATTAGGATTCATTGTTTCCCGCAGAGGCATCGAGGTCAATCCTGCAAAAGTAAAAGCTATCATAGAAATCCCTCCACCAAAAACTCTCAGATAATTGCGTAGTCTCCAGGGAAAACTCCAATTTGTTAGATGTTTTATTTCACAACTAGCAGATAAGTGCCATCCATTTGCACACCTCCTACGCAAGGACATGAAATACAAATGGGACTGCTTATGCCAAAAGGCCTTTGAGAAACTAAAAGAATATCTATCATCACCTCCAGTGTTGATGCCTCCTACTCCTGGAAAACCCCTTATTTTGTATATATGTGCTACTACAATGGCATTGGGGGCATTATTGGCACAGACAGATGACCAAGGGAAAGAACATGCCATTTACTACATCAGTCAAACACTGGTAGGATATGAACTCAATTATAGCCCCATTGAAAGAGCATGTTTGGCATTAGTGTTCAGCACACAGAAACTATGACACTATATGCTAAACAACAAGACAAAATTAATTGCTAAAATTGATCCACTTAAATATCTCCTGTCAAAAGATGCTCTCATTGGTAGAACCGCCAAATGGGTCATGCTCCTAAGTGATTTTGACATCAAATATGTGGACAAAAGGGCAATCAAGGGACAAGTCATTGCAGATCAGTTGGCTAAAGCTCCACTTCCAGGTGACCATCCTATTCTCATAGAATTACTAGATGAGTTCATTATGACTATTTCTACATCCTCCACATGGCAATTATACTTTGATGGCTCCTGCACCCAGAATGGATTGGGGGTAGGAATATTATTGGTCACACCTCAAGGAGATGGCATCCCCAAATCATACAAGATAGCCTTTCCATGTACCAACAATATAGAAAAATACGAAGCACTCATCATAGGTTTGTGCTTGGCTATCCACTGGAAAATAAAGGAATTACAAGTCTATGGCGATTCCCCGCTCATCATAAAATAAGTCAATGATGAATACCAAACTAAAGATGATAAATTCCTTCCCTATCATACCATGGTTGAAGATCTTAAGCAACATTTCACAACAATCAAGTTTGATCAAATTCCACTAACAAACAACAGGGTTGTCGATGCAATTGCCACCATTGGCTCCCTCTTTCAAATGCCAACACACAGTCATAAGTGCAAGTTTTTGGTTGAGCAACTATTTATACTAGCATATGACCTACCAGAGTCTGAAATGGTGTGTGTTCTCATTGGTCCTGAGTCCCCCTGGTACCAAGAAACCTTCGCTTTCCTCAAAGACAATACCATTCCCCCACATCTAACTAAAACCCAACAACAAACCTTCACCCGCCAATGTGCCCATTACACCATCCTTGGAGACACATTGTTCAGAAGGCATTTTGATGGTTCCCTCCTAAGGTGTTTAGATAAACAAGAAGCAAAATAGGCATTACATGAAGTACATGAGGGCATCTATGGGGCACACTCAAGTGGGCTCACATTGGCTAAAAAACTTTTGAGAACAGGATACTATTGGCCTAAAATGGAAGAAGATGCATACAACTATGTGAAGAAATTCATTCCTTGCCAGCAACATGGTGATAAGATTCATGCACTATCATGAGAATTGCAGCCATTTATTACACCCTGGCCCTTCTCATAGTGGGGGCTTGATCTCATTGGGAAAATCCACCCTTCATCCTCCAATGGACGTAAGTTCATTATAACTGCCACCGAGTATTTCACCAAGTGGGTAGAGGCTATCCCTCTTACTTTTACCACTGGTAAGCAAATATCCAAATTCATCCTGAATTACCTGGTATGTCGATATGGCATTCCAAAAGTTATTATCACAGATAATGGCAAACAATTTAAAAACTAGGATGTCAAAGAACTCTGCCAAAAATTCAACATCCAACATCACCTCTCCACCCCATATTATCCCCAAGGCAATGGCCAAGCTAAGGCTTCTAATAAAACCCTAATCAAAATCCTCAAAAAGACAGTCAATGAAGTTGGTCGTGATTGGCACCTCCAACTCCATATCGCTTTGTGGGCCTACTGCACCTCCATCTACACCCCCACAGGTGCCACCCCTTATTCCTTGGTCTTTGGCTCCGAAGCCATCCTTCCCATTAAGATCGAGATCCCCTCTCTAAGGGTATCGCTGCAAAACATCCTACTAGAGGAAGAATACAGAATTGCCCACTTATAAGAGCTAGAATTATTAGATGAAAGGAGCCTCAAGGCCTTAAACCATCTTCGGATATATCAAAACTGCTTGCGTATGAGTTATCACAAAAATGTCAGAACCCGGGAATTCCAAGTTGGTGATCTTGTCCTCATGGAGAATCAGAAAAATCTACAAGAAAGAGAAAAGAAAGGCAAGTTCAAGCCTAATTGGCTTGGACCATATGTAATCATAGCAAAATATGGATCAAGAGCTTATCAGTTGGCTACTCCTGAAGGCGATCCTTTAGATGATCCAATGAATATCATGCACCTCAAAATATTTTATGCTTAGTCCTCAGAAAGTCTTAAATTGTCAAAAAATAAAAAATCAAGAAAAATAAAAAAATGAGAAAAAGATCCTAAAAAAATCATCACTTTGGTGAAAACCTGGCAAATAGGTGCCTTATGACACAAAAAAAATAAAAAAGCAGAAAAAGAAAGAAAAACAATTCGTCCATTAGTGAAAACCACTTGGTGGTGCTATGGACAAGTACCTTGGTGAAAACCTTCGTGTAGGTGCCAAGGTAAATAACTGGATCCACTATCTATCATGTCGATACTACAAATCATCTGCCATCCAGCCCACCCATGCAAAACATTCCTTCTTTTCCGTCTCCTAATAAAACATGCGTATGATGATGAGTCTTCGCCTGAGTCATGAACAAGGAATGTCCCATTAAAACTGAGCTTTTATGCCTCTGTGTAAGCTTCAAGAAGTCTCAAGAAACAATCCCAAGTCCATAGGTCACTCTCCAAAACCATTAAATCGCTTGCCTAAATCCTCAAATACACTTTTCCCTAGGGATGATTCCTTCCCTCGCCAGGCAACCTAATTCACCATCCTAAGTCCTACTCTTGGCGAGAGGTATCATTTGGTCATAGAATAATTAACTTGTTAGATCTTGTTGGATCTTCTCATTTAGACTTGCATCTTTTTTTCCTATGACTGCCACTATTTACGACTACCTGGTTTTTTCCATATCGAGGTATGTTACAATAGGTGCATACTGGGGCATATTTTCATCGCAGTGCATGTTTTGGATCTCTCTTGTACAAACCGATGACCTAGTATTTGTGTTTATCAACACTTACCTTCTCATGTACAAGAGTTATCGGTGTGTTTGAGGGTCTCCTTGCACATACCCACAACTCTGTATCAGTGTTTCTTAACACTTGCATAGCTATGTGTCAGGAATTCCTATTTATCTGAGAGTCAGTCCACGCCCTGGGTTTCTCATGGCATTCTGATTCCTATAATCAGTGGTGCAAGCCACTCAGGGCAACATCAAACTAGGTTGGCTCTTCACATTTGTTGTGCACAAAATCTCACCATCATTCCATCAGATCCTAAACAAAATAATCCCATGGAGTTCTCAATTTCCCTAACTTTCCATCTATTCCATATTCTTCTATCTAAGATCATTGTGTTATTATTGGCATATTCCCTCTTTTTATTAATTCACTCACATCATGTAGAGTGCATTTCTTAGACAGTTCTTTTTTTTATTTTTTATTTTTCCACAAAAAATTTACCATATAAGATTGCATCACATAAAAGATACACTCATCCACATAGCATTACATTTAGACTGAATCATAAATCATTCACACATGTGTATTTATACATAAAGCATAAAAAACACTCATCCTGCATCCAAAAACTATGTCAGCAACACATCATAAACATACATACATAAGCATCCACTTTGCATCACAAAATAGGTCAGCATAACACATCCATGATTGCATCCATATATGACATCATAAGAGAAACAAAAATAATCCATCACAATAAATGCTACACGTCATCTGTCACCAATCGAATCATGTATATATATATATATATATATATATATATATATATATATATATATATATATATATATATATATATATATATATATATATGTAGCGTTGTAAAATTGTGACACTTGCAATTTCGACTGCATTCGGGTCTTCACGATGGCAGCGCAATGTTGAACCTGAATGGAGACCCCGAAACTTGTTTACGACATCAAAACTGCATCTTTTTTGCACCTTGGCCTGATCCTCCTTGCACCCTGCTATCCTGGGAGGTGGGACCATGGCACCTAGCGCCCTGGTCCCTCAGGACCATGGCGTCTAGCTCCCTAGTCCCTGGCCCTATTTTGGGCTCGGTCTCTTGTTGGGCATCGGGTCTTCAAGTTTGCAATTTGGAAAATAATGTTCCTAGGTCGGCCTAAGGTCGGAAAAATTAGTCTCCTAACCCTAATTGACAAGTATATAAACTACATTTCCCCTCACAAAAAGGGGAGAAAAAAACATATGTGTGCAAGAGGCGGAAGCTATAGGCAAACATTCAAACATTCAAGCATTCAAGCATTCCTTCAAGCAATTGAACATTGTAGGTCTCCATTCAAGGCTAGGTGTTGCATTCAAGACAAGGATTCAACCATTGAAGAGGAGATCACCTACAGCATACAACATCATTACACCTTCACATGTAAGAATACAAACATTCTTACAACAAGGTATCAGTACTTGATTACATTACAAACATTTACATTTACAGCATTCTCATTTCTTGGTTAATTCCAAAACCGGGGTTTGACCTGAAGACAAACCCCTAATCCCTAACCCCCCAATCATCCTCTCTTTTTTGTGTTTAGGTTGCAGGTACGTGGCTGTAATTGAAGATCTGGAATCCTTGTGCAGAGATGAACAGATCCCCCTTCGTTTCGCGGATTTTTCGGAGGACCGTGTGCACTCCGGGTGCCATCATCCCATCAACTTTCGCTCAAACTTGTAGTACAGCATCGTCTCGACATTTTACTGCTAATTGCAGGTCCGTAGCTTCATCCCATGCCTCTATCTCCATCTACAAGCGAATCTTTCTTACTTTCACATACACTCCTAGTTCAATCCTTCTATCTACATTCTTTACAAAAGAGGGTACCCTTGCTATCTCAACCCTTGAAACTCATTTAGAATTCAATCTTGCATTGTGTGGGATTGGATCTTGTGAGTTTCAACCCCTCTTTTGAATGTAAAGTCTCTCCTAAGTGAAAACTGTCAATCCTAGTGACCTCCTTTCTCTCTCTTTGGAGTGGGGGAACACCTAGGGTTCGATTTTCCGCTTTAAATTTTGGTGAACCCAACGTGAACATCGTAATTCTGATTATTCATGGTTAGATCTAAAAAAATTTCTTCCTTAATTACATTTCCATGTTTGATCTTTTGCAAATTTTAGAGGTCAATTGCATAAAAACCCTAAATTTTCTTTTTAGTAATTGAGCTTGTGAAATGTTTAATTGTTAATGCTTGTTTTAGATCTACCCTTCTATTGCAAATTATCAATTCATATTTGTGCCTTAATTCAAAAAATTAAGTGGTTAAGTATCAAAACCCTAATTTTTAAAACCCTTTTGATTCAACCTTTGACCGATGATTTCACTGATCAGAACACCTCCAAATTGGCTGTAACTTTGGATTCCGCAACAAAATCATAATATCTTTCATCCCTGAAAATTTTGGAAAAAGTTGCGAGGACCGTGTGCACCCTGAGCGCCATTGTCCCCGACATTTTTTCTGAAATTTCGGGAGCTAGATCTTACTGTATTTTTCTGCTAGAATCCAGAATCTTGGCTGATTTCATCAATTCTAACACTTTCAAAATTAAAGTCAAATTTGGTCTAGTGATTGCTTGGATTAAGGCTTCTAATCATTCAAAAATTGTTGAAATTGAAATTTTGTGTCAAAATTGTGTTTCTTACTGTCCTAAATCTGAAAAGTGTGTTGGCATTCATTCAAAGTTTCAGTGCTTTATTCAAATTTTTGCAATTTGTGACTTTTGAAATTAAGTGTTTAATTGCAACAACTTTGATTTCCACTTTCAAAATTGAATTTTGCATGAAATTGAGTCAACTTTAAAATTTCAAAGCTTGCATTGCTTTTAGTATTCCCTCTAAAATCATAAAATTCAAAATTTCAGTTTCCCTCTCTTTTTCAAAATTCAAATTTTGCATTTTTCAACAATCTTGGTAGGGTTCAATTTTGAGATTGCAACTTTAATTTGGCCTATCTACAGATCGTAAAATCACTCAATTTTTTCAGATTAGCTTTAAAATCATCATAACCTTCATCCCTGAAAATTTTCAAAAAAGTTGCAAGGACCGTGTGCACTTCGTTCGCCACGGTCCCTGACATTTTTTTCAAAATTTCGGGAGATTGTCATGATTGCATTTAACAGCGTAAATATAGGAGATTGGCTAATTTTATTGAAATTTTCTACCTCTAAATTCGAAAATAAATTCAAAATTCAAGATTTTAATTTTCAAGATAACAATTAAAATTAAGTGCTACCCCCTTAGCCCTAATTTTTCAATTGTGCCTACCTTTCTTGGAAGTTGTGTTTCCCTCTTCTTTCACAAAGTTCAAATTGGATAACCATTATCTCATTGTTCAATTTTTCCAACTTTATTTTCAAAATTCAAAATCTTCTCTCTCTCTAGTGCATGAGTTTTACAACAATAAGCCCTACTTACACTATTCCCGTTAGACGAAGCCTTAGAATTAAGTCTTTCCAAGGTTTAATTACTGAGGAGATGGAACCTAATTTGAATGGCCTTTTTAATGAGGACACAGGTAATTCCTCTAATCCTCTCAATGATGAAGAAGCTCTCCTTGAGGTTTCTGTAGAACAACTTTTGAAATTGGATAACCAATTTGATGATTTTCAGCAATGGATGTCTCAAGAATACCCCAATAGTCAAGCTCTTTCTTTAATTGAGGGTCTAAAACGTATGGTTCACAGTGATAAGAATGGAATTGATATTTTGTGTAGTATTGCACACATTGTGGATTCAAATGTGATGTCTATGAAGAGTTGTGCTGAAACTTTAGGTTATACACAACCTCCTACTCAAATCAATCATTCTATCCCTTTGACAACTTCTATTGCTAGTATACCTACTTTTACATCAAACATAATGACTACTTCAATACAAAACATTCCACCTATGATCACCAGTCATGGGGGCAATCCTTCTTCTTCAATCAACCCGCTTCCTTCATTCAATCCGACTTCTTTGTTCATTCCTTCAATGAGTGTCCCTATTACATCTCCACAAATGAACATGACGCAAGGGGGCAATTCATTCAACCATTCCATTCCTCCTTGTAGTGCTCCTTCTTTCCAATCATCTCCTATGACTAACCATCATAGTGTCCCGCCACCTTACTCTCAATCAATACCTTCTTTCAATAACATAATACATCCATCACAATCTAACACGTCTAATATGAACTCTTCGACTGAAGCGACCATTAACAATCTTACACAAACTATCTCTTCTTTACAGCAACAAATTGCCTCTATGAATCAATCTAAGTTTAGTGTGCCCACATTTGATGTTGCGAGTCCACTTTATCTTGAAATTGTTTGACCTTTCCCCCCTAAGCATGTTGAAATCCCACAGTTGGAGCTTTATAATGGTAAAGGTGATCCTCTAACACATGTTAAGACCTTTAAAACAATATGTACCGATTTTCCTCATGACCAAAGGTTGCTTGCAAAACTGTTTACTAGAACATTAAGAGATAAGGCCCTACAATGGTATTGCTCGTTGCCTTCCTATTCTATTACTTCTTTCCAACAACTTGCAAATGATTTTATTCAACAATTTCAAAACAATATAAGTCCTAAAGTTACTTTGATTGATTTAATGCATTGTAAACAAGGTGTTAAAGAAAAAGTGACTGATTTCATTGGTAGATATAAGCATTTGTGTGCTCAATTTTCTTTTCCAATACTTGACAATGATATTTAAAGAATCTTTATTTCTAATTTACAAAAAGATATTAGAGAAAAACTTATGTTTTCTGAGTTTACTTCTTTCCAATAGTTGTGTGCAACTCTTCACAATTGTCAACTGACTATGAGTCAAATGGAACAAGCAAATCCTATGGCTCCAAGTGATAAGGGTGATAGTAGTCAGCAACCATTTGGGAAGTTTAAACCAAACAGAGAGTTCGTTAAGTTCAATGAAAACATCATCAACAACAATGTGAATGCAGCATCAGGTGTGCCTCCTATTTCTAAGTTTTTCAAGAAAGAAAGAAAGTTTACTCCTTTGAATGAATCATTGCATAGTATTATGATTAAGTTATTGGAACATAATGTGCTTACTCTCCCTCCTATAAAGCAAATAGACCCTGCAAAGATTAATTCACCTTATTTTGATAACAAATCTTTTTGTCAATTTCATCGTCAACCTGGGCATGATACTAAAAAATGTTTTGCTTTAAAGGGTAAAATTCAAGATTTGATTGATAATAATACTATCTCTGTTTTAGGTGTGAATGATAAAGGCAACACATCTATAGCTCTTCCTAACCAAAATCTTAAGATTTTTACTGATCCATTACCTTCTCATACCTCTAATGTGATTGAGACTAATGATTCCTCTTTCTCACCTGATGGTCTTGTGTCTATGACTCCGAATGTGATTAACTTTGTAGAGCAGCAGAAAATCCCTAAAGAACCTTCCATCACATTTGATTCTAGTGAAACTATCAGGGCACCTGATGGTCCTTTATATATAGTTGCAAAAGTCAAGAATACACCTTGTCGTGGAGTGCTTATTGATCCTTCTTGCATGGTTAATGTCATTACTGAAGAATTTATTTTTACTTTGCAATTGAATCAAGTGATCTATGACAAAACAAATGTGGTTGTGAAATTATTTGATGCATTTTCTTCTCCTGCAATTGGTTCTATTACATTACCTATTGAGGTCCATAACAAATCCCTTGATGTGAGCTTTGCTATTATTCCATCATCCGAATAATTTCGTGTGAAGCTGGGCTATCCTTGGCTATCTTCCATGAAAGCTATTGCTTCTCCTATTCACAAGTGTTTGAAATTTCCCCATAATGGTGAAGTTGTTACTATCAATCATAGTCTCTTTAAACCAGCTGAAAGAACTTCTAGCATTCCTATTGATTATTTTTGGCCTAAACAATTCCAATCTCTTCCACCGCGAAGTGATCATCTTTTCAAATTTTATCAAAACTAGAAAAAAGATATGATCCTATCTCTAAGTGAACCTCAAACAGCCAAACTTGATATTCCTATCGTTCTTGAGAAGGAAGTTCTTCCTTTGAAAGATAAAACTAATGTCTTTCCTCAAGAAGATTCCCAACCCATTCCTATGGATGTGACTATGTCTATGTCTAATAAACTTTCTAAAAGTAGACCTATACCTCCTCGTCATGATGGACTTGGTCTCCTTCCTAAACCAAATATTCCTCCTTTATATGGAGCAGTTCCTCCTCCTTTCTCTTATAAAGAGAAGAGACCTTCCTCTTCTCCTATTACCCAACCTAAGAGACCGCAACCTAAACACCCAAGTGATAAGGATGAGAACATTCCTCCTCCTCAATCTTCTCCACTTCCTACTAAGACTAGATGAAATCGTTCTGCGCGTGAACACCAACGAAAGTGTCGTCTTAGAGCTCGTGTAGCTGCTTCTCAAACTTTGCAATCCCCAAAAACACCTTCAGCTAGTATTATTCCATTTTCTCCTCAACCGAAAATTAAGCCAAAATCTACTAAACATAAGATGCATGATGGTTTTGATCCTGTGCAAGTTAAAGATCCTATTTTTATAAATCTTGATGATGATATAGATGAAAATGTTATTCATGATGAAAATGTTACTTCTCTTGCTTCTGATAGTGAATATGAATATGTTGATATTGATAACCATTAATTTAACGAATTTTCTAAAGCACTTATCCTAGCTCCTAGACAAGAACAACGTGGCTTGGAACATGAACATAGCCCTTGTTTGGATCTTGTGATAGCTCCATCTGTTGTGTTGGATGTTCCTCCTCTAGCATGTTTCCTGCCTTCCCGAAATATTGATCAGCAAGATCGGGGGGTGGATGACATGCTAGACTAGTTTCACTAGCATAGCAGACTCTCTCCTCCTCTCTTGATATCTTTTGTTACCTCTTCTATGTGTTATTCTCATTCTTCTATTTGTTGTCCTTAGTGTTGTCTACTTGAGGACGATGCAAAGCATTGAGATCTCTTTTGGTCTCTCTCATGTTGACTCAAAAGACACATGTGTTCCCTTCTTCTAGGTGACCTTCCTTGATTGGGGAATGAAGAACAATTATGCATACATACATATGATATACATGAATTATCATACAGCATACTGACCCCAAGGAAAGAAAAATCACCTTGTGATTTGTGTTTTGTGTCTATTATCCTTGGGTTTATCTCACACTTGGGGGCTAAATCTTTGTGATAACGTGCTCCTTTCCCTTCTCATTTCTTATGTGTATCACTACCTTAAAGTAATCACCCCTGATGAGGTGTGTGTGATCGCTTTAACGTAGGGGACATACACTCTATCCATATCTCTTCAGGATACTTAAAAATTTCTTGGCGAACTTAGCTTTGCCTTGAAAATTTTTGGTATTTTTCTTGCATGACTCATAGTGAGGGAACCGTACTACTGTCAGTCATGGTTCTCCCTCGTGATCTTCCCTTTTACTTTGTCAATTGAAGTCGTAAGATCCTTAGTCCATGCGGGCTTGGTGTATCTTGCCTCCTTGATGTGGTGAAAGTCTTTCAATGTTGTTTCCTTGTACTTTACCAGAAGTATGGGCGTACGCTTATACTCCCGCTAAAGTGGGGGCTAAATGTAGCGTTGTAAAATTGTGACACTTGCAATTTTGACTGCATTTGGGTCTTCATGATGGCGGCGCAACGTTGAACCTGAATGGAGACCCCAAAACCTGTTTACGACATCAAAACTGCATCTTTTCTGCACCTTGGCTTGATCCTCCTTGCACCCTGCTGTCCCAGGAGGTGGGACCATGGCGCCCACCGCCCTGGTCCCTGGCCCTATTTTGGGCCCGGTCTCTTGTTGGGCATCGGGTCTTCAAGTTTGCAATTTGGAAAATAATGTTCCTAGGTCAGCCTAAGGTTGGAAAAATTAGTCTCCTAACCCTAATTGACAAGTATATAAACTACATTTCCCCTCACAAAAAGGGGAGAAAAAAACATATGTGTGCAAGAGGCGGAAGCTATAGGCAAACATTCAAACATTCAAGCATTCAAGCATTCCTTCAAGCAATTGAACATTCTAGGTCTCCATTCAAGGCTAGGTGTTGCATTCAAGACAAGGATTCAACCGTTGAAGAGGAGATCACCTACAACATACAACATCATTACACCTTCGCATGTAAGAATACAAACATTCTTACAACAAGGTATCGGTACTTGATTACATTACAAACATTTACATTTACAACATTCTCATTTCTTGGTTAATTCCAAAACTGGTGTTTGACCTAAAGGTGAACCCCTAATCCCTAACCCCTCAATCATCCTCTCTTTTCTGTGTGTAGGTTGCAGGTACGCGGCTATAATTGAAGATCTGGAATCCTTATGCAGAGACGAACAGATCCCCCTTCGTTTCGTGGATTTTTCAGAGGACCGTGTGCACTCCGGGTGCCATCGTCCCGTCAACTTTCGCTCAAACTTGCAGGACAGCATCGTCTTGACATTTTATTGCTAATTTCAGGTCCGTAGCTTCATCTCGTGCCTCTATCTCCGTCTACAAGCGAATCTTTCTTACTTTCACATACACTCCTAGTTCAATCCTTCTATCTACATTCTTTACAAAAGAGGGTACCCTTGCTATCTCAACCCTTGAAACTCATTTAGAATTCAATCTTGCATTGTGTGGGATTGGATCTTGTGAGTTTCAACCCCTCTTTTGAATGTAAAGTCTCTCCTAAGTGAAAACCATCAATCCTAGTGACCTCCTTTCTCTCTCTTTGGAGTGGGGGAACACCTAGGGTTTGATTTTCCGCTTTACAATATATATATATAAAGAGGAAAATATGTCCATCATGATACAATGACCCCTCATTGGGTCCGTTGTGGTGTATATGGGCCCCCGTGACGGCCCATCTTTCCCCGCGGTCTCGCCTCCCCTATTCTTCTTTCCAAATTCTTCACGATGGCTTCATATTTCTTCCTCATTTATCCCTTCCACCCTAATTCTTCTTCCTCTTTTTTCGAGAATTTTTCATCCTTTTTTCAAAAAAATTCTCGAGGGGGCATACACCTCCCATGCTTTACGCTAGGGCATCCTTTTCTTCTTCTATCTTCTACACATCTTCAAAATGTAGACACTTCAAAATAATTATTTTTAATTATTTTTTAATTCCCACATAATTAATTCTTATTCTGATCATGTCTTATACAGGATGAATCCAACCTAAAACTAGATGTTGTGCTCTAATCATGTCTTATACATGATGGATCCTTCCTGAAACCAGACGTTGTGATCAGTCATGTCTTATACAGGATGAATCCTTCCTGAAACCAAACATTGCGCTCTGATCATGTCTTATATAGGATGAATCCTTCCTGAAACTAGACGCTTTGATCATCTTTGTCTTATATAGGATGAATCCTTCCTGAAACCAGACTGAATCTAGATCTTATCAATCAAATCAATATCATCATCAAAAAACAAGATTATTCTTTGAATCAACGCATCATCTCACCTTGCTTCAAAGAGGGGCAAAATGTAGACACTTAAAAATAATTATTTTTAATTCCTCAAATAATTAATTAATTAATTATGTTAATTCAAATTCTCCTCAATATTAATTAAATATAATTAATATTATCACTATGGCATGTGACCGATTTATTTAATAAATCAATCCCTTTCTTTATTCTTCTAAAAATTATATCCTCACAAATCTCCCTCTTAGCTAATTGATTTAATTAATTAGTTAACCCACATGATTCCTACAAACCATCTTCTTAATTCATCATTAACCTAATAAAGTCTTCTAGAAACTCCCTAAACTCACTTAACCTTATTCTTCTAATTTTTAATTCCCTCCACTCATTCTCTCTCCTAGTCAAATCCTCCCACAAATCTTATCCCACCTAATTCTTCCTCTAATCCCCTCCTAATAAGTTTCTAGTGGCTAATCATCATGATTAGCCACAAAGTCAACCCCTTGTCCCTTCCATTGAGCCACCAGCTTTTAATGCTCCTTTCCTAGGAGAATGTGAGATTTTTGAAATCTCACAATCCTCTAGGCATCTCCTCTCCCAAGGAATTTTTAATTCCTTCTTATTCCTCTAATCCCCATGATCATCCCTTTTTGGAGAATTTTTAATTCTTCCTCTCTATTCTTCAAGGAATGTCACATCCCTTGCTCCTCTCAAGACACATTGGGATGTCTTCCCAATGCACCTTGCTCTTCTCAAGGTACCTTGGGAAGTCTTCCCAATGCACTTTGAGGAGTGTGGAGACAAGAAATGCCTTTAAGACATATCTCTTGGTCTCCACACCCTCTCTTGGACCTTGTGTGAGCTCACAAGCAATCCTAGCCCTTCATCTTGGATCCATCCCAACCATCCATTCTTCCTCTCCTCTTCCTATAAATTGAGGACTCCATCCCTTCATTGATCATCTCCAAGTTTAGTAATCTTATGCTGTCCTTTTGAGCCTAGGAAATCATCTTGGAAACCTTATCATGTTCAAATCATATGTCATCCACACTTGATCATCTCATCCTTATCATCTTCCAAATCCATTTTCTTTGTGCACAACATTGGAGAACCATCCACATCAAGCAACCAAGAGGACACATCAAGTGGAGCATCATCCAAGGGCGCCTTCACTTCATCAAGCTCCATCCAAAGGAGAAGGTAAAAGGATTGTGTGAGGTATATGCATTTCAAATTATGTCTTTGATTTCATATGCTTCCATGTTTGATTTGCGTGCTTATTAACTAATCCACCTCACAAGTCTTTTCCCCTCTTTAGAGCTAACTAGAAAATTGACAATATAGCTTAACTAGAAAAAGTATATAAGGGTTTTTTTATTAAGATGATAGAATTTATAATTTTGTAGACTAGTTCAAAAGGAATTCATAAGATTTAATGGCTATAGACAAATATAAGAATTGCAATCAAGGTAAACCATACAAAAGTTAAACACCATAAACTGAAGTAAATTGATAAGGAAATAAAATCAATAAACAAATAATGGTTTTAAAATTATAAAAGGAATACAAAACTCTTAGAGACAATTTTATAAGAGTAAACAAGATCACATCATACAAACTATGGAGAAAAGGGGCATAAAAGTTATTAATATCCTTCGATTCATGTCATGGAAGACATAAAATTTTAGCAAAGATTGCACAATCAGTTTTTTTTAAGAAGAAATGGATCATAATAAAATATATTTATAACCTCTTTTTTTGTCAATGAAATTTCAATTGGAAACTGTACTTACCTTATGAGATTGGAGAAGAGAAATTTGTTAAGAAAAAGTGTTAAGTGTGTTTTCATTGTTAATGATGATCAAAAGAAAGGACATAGATTGTTGAATCTTGGAGTGGAGGATATCTCAACATCTAGGCATATCAAGCTTAATGAATAGTGTGAGGATATGATAAAATCCTCTCCAAATCCTTAATCACAAAATAATGATGTATTCTATAGTACCTTTGAAATCAATTAAAATTCAAAATATCTTCTATTTCAAAATTGATAAAGTTATGCACATTTTAGAAAATCTACAATAAATTATGTTTTTCTCTTTTGAAAATATTTAACAAAATAAATTTAGGTAAGCCAGATAGTTATTATTAAATATCTTCACAAAATTGATCCTTATGAAATTCCATGAATTCTCCTAACTACTAGAGTATATATGGTTGAAAACAATATCAAGGAGGGTGGATTCCTTGTTCAACTTAGCCACATTTTTATTGTAGATGTAGTGTCCAACCCCCACTTCATCCCTTATGATAGGTTATGATACATACTTATGAACTTGATTCTCTTCCTGATACTGCTTGCTTCTTGTTTCATTCTTTATATTGGCATTCTCCTTAATATTTGTGGATTCATTATGATTACTATCATGATGAACATGATTCTATATAATGAGAATGATTCTATATAATCATTCTGAACATGATTATATTGGCAAGCCAGTTTTCAATCACTCGCCGTTTAGTGGCATTGTAAAAATAATTGTCACCACTAAGAATTTATTTCAACTACAATCTGCCAGAAAATGGTTTTCAAATTTTAGTTGTCTAACAACACCTAAAGGTTTTCATTCTTAGAATTTTACTGCTTTTGTTTTTGTTTTTTTGCATTTTTTTCATTTTTAAAAAAATTTTAAAAAAAAAAACTACATAGAATAACCACAGAATATGAAACTCTCATATCGATGGTGAATTGATAACACCCAAAACATAAAATTCCATCTAAAGCTCTTCAATAAAAGTCACCGTGGAAATTGGTTGCATGTAGAACTTGAAAGGATGACCAATGGCCACAAGAAATATACCTCAAGAATAGTGAGCATGAAAATTCTCATAGCATGAATGCTGCAAAAATTCTTTATTTCATTTAGCTCATACCACCATATCTAAAAGTTGACTGCAAAATTTTGGAATACATGCCCAATCATTTGGTTAAAAGAATTACCTACAAGAGAACAAATCCACCAAAGAAAAGGCTATAAGGGGAAAAACTAATGGAGTCTCTCAACTTAACCATATAGCTTTAGATGGGCAGATGAATTGATCCTTATGACAAAGTATACGGAGTTGCATTACAATATGCTCAAGCTCCTTGTAGGAGCTTCACATGTCTTTGGATGTGTGGCTTATGAAGAATTAGCCAAGAACATGGTACTGCAAGAGTCATGGTTACATCAATTTGCATTGTGTCCTCCACATGGTCTAGCAGCAAGGATGGTGAAAAAGAGAATTTAGGCCCATTAGTGTTGGACACTCAGCACAAAAATTCCTCTTGTGATATCCAAAAGTGCAGCACAAAAGAAACTTGATCTTCACCACCTAGTTATCAAAGCTAACAAAATGCATCTTTGAAGTTTCATGAGGAGAAGCATCACCAATCAGTGATGAGTAACCATCATAAGAAACATGTACCATATTCTCATGACCAAGCATTTCAAGTATAGTAATGTACAATATCATCCATTTAATAACTTCACCATTATGAAAATTTATTGATTAAAAAAAGAATGGTAAAGTTATACATATGAATAAATATGTAATAATAATAAAATGGATGGATGACAATTAATTCTTGTGTAAATATAATATAAATGAAATTCTAATCAACACAAGAATGCATACCTTGATGTAGTCCATAGCTCACATATGTGGTTTTATTGAAAGTCCCAAAGAAATAGTCAATGAAGACATTATTAAGAATCAATGAATGACTTCCAAAATTCAAGGGAATTCCTCTTCCCCCCAACATCATTTCATACTTCAAAGGCATGAAATAAATATAGTAACACGTATAAGAATAATTTGAGCTTTGTTCAATGGTTAATCAACCAAACATTTCAAAAACTCAGTGGATTCCCCACTTAATTTCTCATTACAAAAGCATGGGGGCATTAGGATAATCTAGGGAATCAAGCAATACAATAACACCTCTTGTCAATGAATAGTCATCTTAAGACAATACCAAGAATCAAGAATGAGAAAGATATGTCAATTAGTACCTTGATCCTTTTTAAATGAATGATCATCCAATTGCATCATATTTTGTTCGGTCAATAATGCATTAAAATCCTTCTAGTTCTTCTTAATCATAAAATCAATTGGACCTCGATCAATAAGTGTGTGAGGAATACAAATTTTTATTATAGGCCTCCCAAGATCTAGATGTTTAAACATTAAAACATTTTTAAAGGATAGATCTTGTAGGATGTTATTATGTTTCGCATACAACTCGTGAATGATTAAGGTATACAATAGGTCACTTTTTAGTGCATGCTTACTTTCAACACACACATTTATCCTCTCAATGATGAAATCATATGGATGTGTTTCCTTAGGTTTGTGAAACATTTCTAAAAGTTGTGATTCGTGAAGAAGATAAGAAGAACTAAATTGATTATCTATGAATTGATCAGTATGTTCCTCTAATTCATTTAAGAAAAAATCACATTCTTAAGTTGTATCATCAATTTCATGCACATTCATGAAATGCAAAGGGATCATTAAAATCTTATCATTATATGCAGTTTGAACCACCTTATTATGTAATGTTTTATTAGGCATTGATAGTACCCTTGGTGGATATGTGAAAGTGGATATTTGGTGATATGAATGTGATAATAAAAATGGTAATAATTGTTGTGGATGTAAAGTGGGTGGGATGACATAGGATGGGTATAATGGAGATGGTAATGATGGATATAGTGATTATTGTGAGCCTTCGTTATTCCATTCACCATAAATACTAGGTGAAGAAGTATTTTATGAAGAAACATATTGTCTTTTAAATCCAATTGAATCATAAGACATTTCAACATCATTAACCATACCTTGATTTTCCCTACTTGGCATATGAAGTTCTTGAGTTATAAAGAAGATTGGTGAATGTTTACTTTTTTCTTATTGAGGCTTGTTTATAGCTTCTATGTCTGTTAGCACATCCTCTTGATCAACTTGGCCTATACACTTAGCCTCCTCCTCGCAACAATCAAAACAACACATGGTTAAATCATCATTTTCAAAATTCCATTGTCCTAAAAATTCATCAATTATGTATTCTTGCTCATCTATAGGAATAATAATTGTAAATGATTGTGACAATGGTAATCTAAGATCGAGATGATTTATTTTGCATTCATTAGATAGAGGGGTTAGAAAAACACCACCTTGGTTCAACATGATTTCACCACCAATTTCCTTTTCAGTTTTTAAATTCAAAATTGATGTGTCTGCACTATATTGAAAATGCAACATTTTTCACATTTTTGTGTTGTTTCTTCAATATTACTTCTTCTTATCAATCTCACAACAATGAATGAATATATACATGTTTCTTTAATTTCTAAGATCTACCTCAAACAATGCATCTATATGATTTAAAACAAAGCAAACCAAGGTTAATCATATAAACAAGGTTGACTGTTGCATAGATTTTCACCTAGGCACAATGGTCCTAACATAGCCCCCTACAGTTTCATGCCTTTAATAACTTTCCTCGGAAATGACGCCAAAAATGATAGGCCAAAACTGGGGCAAAGAATAAGAAAGATTTAACACTTTATAATGAATTTCAGTTTGGTCTATACATGTCAATCTGGGGTCGTAGACTGATGAAAGGTATAGTGGTTGTCTGCTCAAGGGATGAAGATAGAAAGCCAAGTGGGGATGAAATGCATCTAGAAAATAAACCTATGACAATTCAAAATAATTCTGGTGATAGGAACTGTCACTTCCTTACAACAGAAACTACATAGACAACAAATTATGAAACAAACAATTTATTAATAATTGACAAACCTTCTCATCAAATCAATAATACCAATCAAACTTTAATAAAATCTTACAAATGAAACTTAAATCATAATCATTTTATCAAACTAAACTAATGGAATTTAAATCACACAACTATTAAAGTTTAAAACTGAAAAGAAATAACACAAAAAAAAAAAATTAAATATCACCGAGCTTCCCCAGGAGTGGGCCCTTGCTCCTGGTTTGCATAGTGGAAGAAATGAATGCACTATTTTATTTATTAGAGAATAATATAAAATTATTTGTCTTTCATCTCCCCCTTTCAATGATATTACATTGCCTTTACAAAATGAATAGGCGTGCAACAAATTCTCAACTATTTCATATTCATGCATATTAGTTTGTTGCATTATTTTTCCAATGCTTTTCTCCACCAATAATATATTTTTGCAGCTCTATTTTATAGCATTTGATTCTATTCTCTTGCCACTTCTTTTGGAATTATTTGTGGCTTGTGGGTTGGAATAAAACAAGCCACGACTATAGGAATTTGTTGTGCCACAAAAGTAGCCATTCTTTTGGCCTACGCACAACATAATTTTATTAGTTGCAACAAAAAATAATTTATACTATTTCATGTCATATAAGTACAAAAATAAATTGTTTGTTGTTACAACAAGATAGCTAATATTTAGTAAAACAAATAATTAATAGTTGGAATTATTTGTTGCCAAGCATATCCACGAGGTGTAGGAATTTTGTTCTCTCCTTCTCCATAACATGCTACAAATTATTTTCCAAAGCTAAAATAAAAATGCTTGTTATTTAATACAATCTAATATTTTCCAATAGACGTCTCATGGACTGTATAGGTATAAAGGAGAGGCGTTCCCCAAAAACAATTTTATAGTGGAGTATTTTCCAAGCAAGAAATTGGGTTTTAGCTTTTGCTTTAGATTTCCAAATAGCAAGGCTTATACTAAACAACTTGGACTTATACCAGTTCATTCCCCATTTCAAGTTTAATCATGATTGAATTTGGATCGGAGATAGAAATTTGTAATAAATTAAATTAAGAAAAAAAAATTTAACATTATATCCTAGAAACCATCTCCACTCTTTAAAAAAATTGCAATTATTGGGAGTAGAAAGTTTTAGTTGAAGACTTCGGAAACTACCTCTTGGATTTTGTGAATGTTTGTGATCAAAGCATTTAGTTTTATTTCAATTAACTAATAAATACGGATGAATGCATTTGGCATACTTAAAGACAAAAACCCATCAATTTTGATGTAACCCTTGGGAATATACTTTTTCATTTCAATAATATTCTCTCTCAGTACACCTTGTTGTGACAAAGTCCTCAATATGAAGTTTTTTGGTATACAATTCACTCCAAAACATATTAATATAATAATGTGGAAAGTTTATCTTAGTGTTGATCACAACTAACTTCACTCTCGTACGTGGATTTCTATGTTTATTATTAAAACATAATAAATGTAAGTCCGTCTCCATTTTTTTATTATTAAAAGTCCTCCCTTTATAGGGGCTTCTAAGTTTATTAAAATATAATAAATACATTATGGGCACCTGTTCACTAGTTTTTTATTATAAAAAGTCCTCCTGTTATTCAACAAGACAACATCCACAACACCTGTCACTCTTTCATCCATAAAACAACAAAGCCTTCTAATTTCTTTGGAGCTAAGAATTTGCCAATTGATTGATTTCATTTAGAAAAGGGAAAGGTAAATGCCAACATTGTTTGAGTTATAGATTGGAAATTAGTTTTTACATATTCTAATATAGCACAACTAGCATGATTCAAATGGGTGTGCATTAGAATTGTATATCTTTTAGTATCTTGAGGACATTGATGCATTTCTTTTAATGGATAAGTATTTATCTCTTCTTTTTTCCATTTTGTTAAGTTGTAGATTTAGTATTTTCAATTACCAAAGTTACTTCATAGCCATTGGTTGTAGGAGATCCAAAAGACCTGCACTTTTTCTTGATTGCGTGACTAAATTCTCTTTGGAAAAAGGAGAAGTCTCTTTCATCCCATTTTATGATTCAACTAGTCTCATCTCCAAGAAATTCTCTCATAATCTACTAGCTATCTCTAGCATCTATTACCAGCCCTTAATGAAATTTCTGCTGGAAAGCCTTTTGAAAGATTCATTTCAATGGAAAGTCATGCATAAGTAGAACTTTTATAATTTATTCTCTCTTTTTATATGCTTTAATCTTTTCCTAGACTATTGTCAATGACTTTCAGGCACTCAATTTCCTAAAATTGTAAGGGAAGATAAGGAAGATGCTCCAAGCCCCCCTATCCAAGATCAGGGCACTCTCAACATCCTGGTCCTTTGGGGTTTGCATCAGATTTTGGGGAAATAAAAGATGGGGTCTCAAGAAGTCTCTGTTTAGTTTGTGAGTAGAAGCAAGAAGACAAATGCACTTTGGGTACCCCCATCTAGTGAACTCAGATCTAGATTGTAGTCATAGGTGCATCGCTATGTTTTTTTTTTCAATTATGTAACTTCTATTGAGTTTTTCTTTGAATATTAGTCTGCAACAATCTTTCAAGTTTTCATTTATATTGTACTTAAATCCTAGTTTGATATCATCACAAGAAACTAAAGCTTCCAAAAATACAAAGAAATAGAAGCCCTAAGGTATTATTTGACTCTCTTTAACAAAGTTAATCAAATTCAATCTCATCTTTGTGGCTTTGTATTCCAATGTTTGTGTGAAATTGGATCTTGGCCCTAATCGAACCTTTGTCCATTTTTACAGTAAACAATAGGAGAACGAATGCTTGTAGCTCAAGATGTTCAAATGAGGGGGAGGCACTTGTATTTATATGCAGCTTATGTATGTTTTGGGTTTAAATTTTGAATAAGACCGACATCAAGGAGCATTTTCTCACTCTACATTTTTCTTACTATTAGAGGTTCAAATTTAGGCTAAAAAGGCTATGGTAGAGTGCTAGCAACCATATTCCTAGCTCTTTGAGCCAAAATCAAGGTTAGCGTGCTCATGATTATGTTGATCTTCCAGAATTGGTCATGAATTAAGAATAATCAAATATAAATTAGGGGCATGAGGAACAACCACCAAAGTGAGCCCAAAGTAGGTGTGAAATTATAGAGAGATACAATTTAAAACACTACATATCCTTCTTTACACCTCTCATGATGCCACTTGACATCATCTTGTAGCGTCTTAAAATTCTGACACTTGCAATTTCGACTGCATTTGGGTCTTCACGATGGCGATGCAACACTGAACCTAAATGGAGACCCTGAAACTTGTTCATGACATCAAAAACTGCATTTTTCAGCACCCTGGCCTGATCCTCCTTGCACCCTACTGTCCCTAGAGGTGGGACCATGGCACCCAGTGCCCTGGTCCTTCAGGACCTTGGCGCCTAGCGCCCTGGTCCCCTAGGACCATGGCGCCCAGCGCCCTTGTCCCTGGCCCTCTTTTGGGCTTGGTCTCTTATGGGGCTTCAGGTCTTTAAGTTTGCAAATTGGAAAATAATCTTCCCAGGTCGGACCAAGGTCAGAAAAATCAGTCTATCAACCCTAATTGACAAGTATATAAACTACACTTCCTCTCCCATTTTGAGAGATGGAAAAAAGGTGGAAATGATACTCAAGCATTCAAGCATTCAAGCATTCAAGCATTCAAGCATTCCTTCAAGCAATTGAGCATTCTAAGTCTCCATTCAAGGCTAAGTGTTGCATTCAAGATAAGGATTCAACCATTGAAGAGGAGATCACATACAACATACAACATACAACAACAATTACACCTTCGCATGTAAGAATACAAACATTCTTACAACAAGGTATTGGTACTTTATTACATTACAATCATTTACATTTACAGCATTTCTCATTTCTTGGTTAATTCCAAAACTGGGGTTTGACCTAAGGGAAAACCCCTAATCCCTAGCCCCCCAATCATCCTCTCTTTTCTGTGTGTAGGTTGCAGGTATGCGGCTGTAATTGAAGATCTAGAATCCTTGTGCAGAGACGAACAGATCCCCCTTCATTTCGCGGATTTTTCAGAGGACCGTGTGCACGCCGGGCGCCATTGTCCCATCAACTTTTGCTCAAATTTGCAGGACAGCAGCGTCTCAACATTTTACTGCTAATTCCAGGTCCGCAGCTTCATCCCATATTCCTATCTCTGTTTATAAGTGAATCTTTCTCACTTTTCATGCATTCCTAGCTTAATCTTTCTATCTACATTCTTTACAAAAGAGGGTAGCCTTGCTGTCTTAACCTTTGAAACTCATTTAGAATCCAATCTTGCATTGTGTGGGATTGGATCTTGTGGGTTTCAACCCCTCTTTTGAATGTAAAGTCTCCCCTAAGTGAAAACCGTCAACCCTAGTGACGTCCTTTCTCTCTCCTTGGAGTGGTGGGGGGAACACCTAGGGTTCGATTGTGATTTTCTGCTTTACATTTTGGTGAACCTGAAGTGAACATCCTTTCTGATTATTCATGGTTAGATCTGAAAATTTTGCTTCCTTAATTACATTTCCATGTTTGATCTTTTGCAAATTTTAGAGGTTAATTGCATAAAAACCCTAAATTTTCTTTTTAGTAATTGAGCTTGTGAAATGTCTAAATGTTAATGCTTGTTTCAGATCTACCCTTCTATTACAAATTATTAATTCATATTTGTGCTTTAATTCTGAAAATTAAGTGGTTAAGTGTCAAAACCCTAATTTTTAAAACCCTCTTGATTCAACCTTTGACTGATAATTTCATTGATCAAAACATCTCCAAATCAGTTGTAACTTTGGATTCTGCAATAAAATCATAATATCTTTCATCCCTGAAAATTTGGAAAAAAGTTGCGAGGACCGTGTGCACCCCGAGTGCCATCGTCCCCGACATTTTTTCCAAAATTTTGGGAGCTAGATCTTACTGTATTTTTCTGCTAAAATCCAGAATCTTGGCTGATTTTATCAATTCCAACACTTTCAAAGTTAAAGTCAAAGTTGGTCTAGTGATTGCTTGGATTAAGGCTCCTAATCATTCAAAAATTGTTGAAATTGAAATTTTGTGTCAAAATTGTGTTCTTACTGTCCTAAATCTGAAAAGTGTGTTGGCATTCATTCGAAATTTCAGTGCTTTATTCAAATTCTTGCAATTTGTGACTTTTGAAATTAAGTGTTTAATTACACCAACTTTGATTTCCGCTTTCAAAATTGAATTTTGTGTGAAATTGAGTCAATTTTTAAATTTCAAAACTTGCATTGCTCTTAGTATTCCCTCTAAAATCATAAAATTCAAAATTTTAGTTTCCCTCTCTTTTTCAAAATTCAAATTTTGCATTTTTCAACAATCTTGGTAGGGTTCAATTTTGAGATTGCAACTTTAATTTGGCCTATCTACGGATCATTAAATCACTCAATTTTTTCAAATTAGCTTTAAAATCATCATAACTTTCATCTCTAAAAATTTTGAAAAAAGTTGCGAGGACCGTGTGCACTCCGTTCGCCACGGTCCCTAACTTTTTTTTTGAAAATTCGGGAGATTGTCGTGATTGCATTTAACAGCTTAAATCTAGGAGATTGGCTGATTTTATTGAAATTTGCTACCTCTAAATTCAAAATCTTCTCTCCCTCTCTAGTGCATGAGTTTTACAACAATAAGCCCTACTTACACTATTCCCGTTAGACAAAGCCTTAGAATTAAGTCTTTCCAAGGTTTAATTACCGAGGAGATGGAACCTAATTTGAATGACCTTTTTAACGAGGACACGGGTAATTCCTCTAATCCTCTTAATGATGAAGAAGCTCTCCATGAGGTTTCTGTAGAACAACTTTCGAAATTGGATAACCAATTTGATGATTTTCAGCAATGGATGTCTCAAGAGTATCCCGATAGTCAAGCTCTTTCATTAATTGAGGGTCTAAAACGTATGGTTCAAAGTGATAAGAATGGAATTGATATTTTGCGTGGTATTGCACACATTATGGATTCAAATGTGATGCCTATGAAGAGTTGTGCTGAAACTTTAGGTTATACACAACCTCCCACTCAAGTTAATCATTCTATTCCTTTGACAACTTCTATTGCTAGTATACCTACTTTTACATCAAACATAATGACTACTTCAATACAAGATATTCCACCCATGATCACCAGTCGTGGGGGCAATCCTTCCTCTTCAATTAACCCTCTTCCTTCATTCAATCTGACTTCTTCATTCATTCCTTCAATGAGTGTCCCTATTACATCTCCACAAATGAACATGATGCAAGGGGGCAATTCATTTAACCATTCCATTCCTCCTTGTAGTGTTCCTCCTTTCCAATCATCTCCTATGACTAACTATCATAGTGTCCTGCCACCTTATTCTCAATCAATACCTTCTTTCAATAACATAATACCTCCATCACAATCTAACACATCTAATATGAACTCCTCGACTGAAGTGACCATTAATAATCTTGCACAAACTATCTCTTCTTTACAGCAACAAATTGCCTCTATGAATCAATCTAAGTGTAGTGTGCCCACATTTGAAGTTGCGAGCCCACTTTCTCTTGACATTGTTCGAGCTATCCCTCCTAAGCATGTTGAAATCCCGCATTTGGAGCTTTATAATGGTAAAGGTGATCCTCTAACACATGTTAAGACTTTTCAAATAATATGTACCGATTTTGCTTATGACCAAAGGTTGCTTGCCAAACTATTTACTAGGACATTAAGAGATAAAGCCTTACAATGGTATTGCTCGTTGCCTTCTTATTCTATTACTTCTTTCGAACAACTTGAAAATGCTTTTATTCAACAATTTCAAAACAATATAAGTCCTAAGGTTACTTTGATTGATTTAATGCATTGTAAACAAGGTGTTAAAGAAAAAGTGACTGATTTCATTGGTAGATATAAGCATTTGTATGCTCAAATTTCTTTTCCAGTGCCTGACAATGATATTCAAAGAATCTTTATTTCTAATTTACAAAAAGATATTCTAGACAAACTTCTGTTTTCTGAGTTTACTTCTTTCCAATAGTTGTGTGCAACTCTTCACAATTATCAACTGACTGTGAGTCAAATGGAACAAGCAAATCCTATGGCTCCGAGTGATAAGGGTGATAGTAGTCAACAACCAATTGGAAAGTTTAAACCGAACATAAAGTCCATTAAATTCAATGAAAACATCATCAACAACAATGTGAATGCAGCATCAAGTGTGCCTCCTATTTCTAAGTTTTTCAAGAAAGAAAGAAAGTTTACTCCTTTGAATGAATCATTGCATAGTATTATGAATAAGTTATTGGAACAAAATGTGCTTACTCTCCCTCCTATAAAGCAAATAGATCCTACAAAGATTAATTCACCCTATTTTGATAACAAATCTTTTTGTCAATTTCATCGTCAACCTGGGCATGATACTGAAAAATGTTTTGCTTTAAAGGGTAAAATTCGAGATTTGATTGATAATAATACTATCTTTGTTTCAGGAGTGAATGATAAAGGCAACACATTTGTAGCTCTTGCTAACCAAAATCTTAAGATTTTTATTGATCCATTACTTTCTCATACCTCTAATGTGATTGAGACTAATGATTCCTCTTTATCATCTGATGGTCTTGTGTCTATGACTCCGAATGTGATTAACTTTGTAGAGCAGCAAGAAAACCCTAAAGAACCTTCCATCACATTTGATTCTAGTGAAACTATTAGGGCACCTGATGGTCCTTTATATATAGTTGCAAAAGTCAAGAATACACCTTGTCGTGGAGTGCTTATTGATCCTTCGTGCATGCTTAACGTTATTACTGAAGAATTTCTTTTTACTTTGCAATTGAATCAAGTGATCTATGACAAAACAGATGTGATTGTGAAATTATTTGATGCATTTTCTTCTCCTACAATTGGTTCTATTACAATACCTATTGAAGTCCATAACAAATCCCTCGATGTGAACTTTGCTATTATTCCTTCATCCGAACAATTTCGTGTGAAGCTTGGCTATCCTTGGCTATCTTCCATGAAAGCTATTGCTTCTCCTATTCATAAATGTTTGAAATTTCCCCATAATGGTGAAGTTGTTACTGTCAATCATAGTCTCTTTAAACTAGCTGAAAGAACTTCTAGCATTCCTATTGATTATTTTTGGCCTAAACAATTCCAATCTCTTCCTCTGCGAAGTGATCATCTTTTCAAATCTTATCAAAAGTGGAAAACAGATATGATCCTATCTTTAAGTGAACCTAGAACACCCAAACTTGATATTCCTATCATTCTTGAGAAGGAAGTTCTTCCTTTGAAAGATAAAACTAGTGTCTTTCCTCAAGAAGATCCCCAACCCATTCCTATGGATGTGACTATGTCTATGTCTAATAAACTTTCTAAAAGTAGACCTATACCTCCTCGTCATGATGGACTTGGTCTCCTTCCTAAACCAAATATTCCTCCTTTATATGGAGCAGTTTCTCCTCCTTCCTCTTATGGAGAGAAGAGACCTTCCTCTTCTCCTATTATCCAATCTAAGAGACCACAAACCAAACACCCACGTGATAAGGATGAGAACATTCCTCCTCCTCAATCTTCTCAACTTCCTACTAAGACTAGACGAAATCGTTCTGCGTGTGAACGTCGATGAAAGCGTCATCCTAGAGCTCAAGCAGCTACTTCTCAAACTTTGCAATCTCCAAAAACACCTTCAACAAGCATTATTCCATTTTCTCCAAAATCTCCTAAACATAAGATGCATGATGGTTTTGATCCTGTGTGAGTTAAAGATCCTATTTTTATAAATCTTGATGATGATATAGATGAAAATGTTATTCATGATGGAAATGTTACTTCTCTTGCTTTTGACAGTGAATATGAATATGTTGATGTTGATAACCATTTATCTAACAAATTTTCTAAAGCACTTATCCTAGCTCCTAGACAAGAACAACATGGCTTGGAACATGAACATAGCCCTTGTTTGGATCTTGTGATAGCTCCATCTGCTGTGTTGGATGTTCCTCCTCTAGTGTGTTCCCTGCCTTCCCGAAATATTGATCAGCAAGATCGGGGGGTGGATGACATGCTAGACTAGTTTCATTAGCATAGCAGACTATCTCCTCCTCTCTTTTGTTACTTCTTCTATGTGTTATTCTCATTCTTCTATTTGTTGTCCTTAGTGTTGTCTACTTGAGGACGATGCAAAGCATTGAGATCTCTTTTGGTCTCTCTCATGTTGACTCAAAAGACACATGTGTTCCCTTCTTCTAGGTGACCTTCCTTGATTGGGGAATGAAGAACAATTATGCATACATACATATGATATACATGAATTATCATACAGCATACTGACCCCGAGGAAAGCGAAGTCACTTCATGATTTGTGTTTTGTGTCTATTATCCTTGGGTTTATCTCACACTTGGGGGCTAAATCTTTGTGATAACGTGCTCCTTTCCCTTCTCATTTCTTATGTGTATCACTACCTTAAAGCAATCATCCCCGTTGAGGCGTGTGCGATCGCTTTAATGTAGGGGGGCATACACCCCGTCTTTCCCTTGAGGATACTTGAAAATTTCTTGGCGAACCTAGCTTTGCCTTGAAAATTTTTGGTATTTTTCTTGCATGACTCATAGTGAGGGAACCTTACTACTGACAGTCATGGTTCTCCCTCGTGATCTTCCCTTTTACTTTGTCAATCTGAGTCGTAAGATTCTTAGTCCACTGGGGGCTTGGTGTGTCTTGCCTCCTTGACGTGGTGAAAGTCTTTCAATGTTGCTTCCTTGTACTTTACGGGAAGTATCAGCATACGCTTATACTCCCACTAAAGTGGGGGCTAAATGTAGCATCCTAAAATTGTGACACTTGCAATTTCGACTGCATTTGGGTCTTCACGATGGCGATGCAACACTGAACCTAAATGGAGACCCCAAAACTTGTTCATGACATCAAAAACTGCATTTTTCAGCACCCTGGCCTGATCCTCCTTGCACCCTACTATCCTTGGAGGTGGGACCATGGTGCCCAGCGCCCTGGTCCTTCAGGACCATGGTGCCTAGCACCCTGGTCCCCCAGGACCATGGCACCCAGTGCCCTTGTCCCTGGCCCTATTTTGGGCCCGGTCTCTTATGGGGCTTCGGGTCTTTAAGTTTGCAAATTGGAAAATAATCTTCCCAGGTCGGCCCAAGGTCGGAAAAATTAGTCTATCAACCCTAATTGACAAGTATATAAACTACATTTCCTCTCCCATTTTGAGAGATGGAAAAAAGGCGGAAACGATACTCAAGCATTCAAGCATTCAAGCATTCAAGCATTCCTTCAAGCAATTGAGCATTCTAAGTCTCCATTCAAGGCTAAGTGTTGCATTCAAGACAAGGATTCAACCATTGAAGAGGAGATCACATACAACATACAACATACAACAACAATTACACCTTCGCATGTAAGAATACAAACATTCTTACAACAAGGTATTGGTACTTTATTACATTACAATCATTTACATTTATAGCATTTCTCATTTCTTGGTTAATTCCAAAACTGGGGTTTGACCTAAGGGAAAACCCCTAATCCCTAACCCCCCAATCGTCCTCTCTTTTTTGTGTGTAGGTTGCAGGTACGCGGCTGTAATTGAAGATCTGGAATCCTTGTGCAGAGACGAACAGATCCCCCTTCATTTCGCGGATTTTTTGGAGGACCGTGTGCACGCCGGGCGCCATCGTCCCGTGAACTTTCACTCAAATTTGTAGGACAGTGCCGTCTCGACATTTTACTACTAATTCCAGGTCCACAACTTCATCCCATATTCCTATCTCTGTTTATAAGTGAATCTTTCTCACTTTTCATGCATTCCTAGCTTAATCTTTCTATCTACATTCTTTACAAAAGAGGGTAGCCTTGTTGTCTTAACCCTTGAAACTCATTTAGAATCCAATCTTGCATTGTGTGGGATTGGATCTTGTGGCTTTCAACCCCTCTTTTGAATGTAAAGTCTCCCCTAAGTGAAAACCGTCAACCCTAGTGACCTCCTTTCTCTCTCCTTGGAGTGGTGGGGGGAACACCTAGGGTTCGATTGCGATTTTCCGCTTTACACATCTTATGGATTCAGTGGACAAAACTCATCTCCACCATTAATGCTCTTGTTTTCATCCTAGTCATTCATTCACTCTCCGCTCATTCTTACTAGCCAACACTTACCCATTTTTCTCATTATCTTGCATCCAAATTAATTGAGTGTCATTATCCTAATGAAATTTTGTGAGCACATATTGAAATTGAACATGTAGGACAAACAATAATTTAAATTTATTTTAAAGAACTTTTCATTGTACATACTGAGCATATCATATCCATTTAGTTTTATGTTATTCCTCTAAGCCCTAACTTCTTTCGCTTATTCTTTTTATAATATGTTAAATTAGAAGTGGATTAGAAGTCAAATAATAATAATTCCACTTGAAAACTTAAAATATCTATCAATTATTTTATCAAACATAATATATTGGGTGTAAATATTGTCTAGTTTGACATTTACCACCAAAGGTCCCTCAATAAACAAATCGCAGAGGATACTTAATTACTCCACATTTCCATTCCACCTAGCATGAAAGGAAAATTTAGGTGGATTGATTACTAAGACTTGTCAACTTCTCAAGAAAAGTAGAGTGCTCTCCATTCTACTTAAGTTTTTGGTGTTATAAAATCCATCACACTTCAAACACTATATTTTTTGTGTCAAAAAATCCATCAACACTTTAAACACTCTATTTTTTGTAGACTCTATTTTCTAGGACTACTTTTACAGTCATGTTGTAGGCTTCTTGGATTGAATTCATGCTCACATTCAAACTAATCTAAGAAAAATTCTTGGAATTTTCCATACAACATGACAAACATATCGAAACATGTAGCATTGTGTATGATGATTATTGTATACTAAATCAGTGAGTTTGGCACTTAATTTCCATTTGACACCATTGTGACAAAAGACCTTTTATCAAACACAAAACTAGTGCTAAAAATACCACCACAAATACAATACATTAGGTCACAATGATCGCTGGCTTGTTAAGGCTTATTGAAGCTCAAGGAAATGTAAGCAATTAAGTGGGATTATTTCTTACACAAGATTAGATAATTACAAGATATACAAAACACTTTCTAGAGCACACAACAATAAACACCTTGACCATAAAAAGTTACACTTGTGTTTGCATCTTTTTGAGATGCAATGGGTAATGCCGATAGTAATAATTTATTTTACTCATAGTAATTTCTATTATTTTAAATATTACTTTCAATCTCAGGTTAAGATGTAAAGATTTTAAACTATATCACTATTATTTTCAATGTCACAATAAGATGTACAAATTGAAAACTATAACTATATCAATATTGTGATTTGTAAGTGCAAAAGAAAACACAATTAGAGAAACATTTAGCACTTGTGGATTTTTAATTATAAGAAAATTCTTTTAAATGGACCTTCAAATTTAAGATACAACCACAAATACTCTTTACAAAAAAGATACAACCATATATATTCCTTACAATATAATTGGCCAAATCTCCATTTCTGTCTATTTGTATGTACTGATAGATATTTAATCATCACTCATCTAACTCCTACAAAGCCAAGAAATATGCTATGCACAACAAGACTAATCTATTCTCTTCATGATTTAATTTGCTCCATCATTTATAGCTCTTTTACATATTACTTGAACTATTACATTACCCAGTCATTTATAGCTCTTAAAATCTCTTCTTAACATTTACAACATAGCTATTTTTACCTTTTCCATCCTTTGATAAGTTGTTTGAATAATATCTCATGCTTGCTTGGACTTTGTTGCTACTTGAATCCTTAGAAACATGCCTTCATTCACTCCTTGAAAGATGAAGAAGAGGGATTTTGAATCTTTCTTTTTATTTTCTATCAATATGTCTTTCTCTACTTGAGTTAATGCATTATATGTTGCTACATTTGCTAGTTCTTGGTAGCCATTCTCTTTCAAAACTCCATATATATATACATATATGTATATATAAATGTCCACACACACACACACACACACACACACATATATGTGTGTGTGTGTGTATACATACATATATATATATGGACATTTATATATACATATATGTATACATATGTATATATACATACACACACACACACACACACATATATACACACACACATATGTGTGTGTACATACATACATATATATACATATATGTATACATTACATATATGTACATGTATATACATATACATGTATGTATATGTACATGTATATAGATGTATATGTATATATATATATATATATATATGTATATGTATGTACATATATATATATGTATGTATATATATACATTCATACACATTCATACACAGATTTACTGCTAATTTCAATTCCTATGTTCTCTAACTGTTAATGGTTGTTGTTGTGACAAATGCCCATTTTCTGCTTTTCCTAGGACACTAGCATACTCCAAATTTGCCTCTATTCTCTCCCTGTTTGTTTTTGGCTATTAATATTTTCCAATAGAAATCTTCCAGACTCTTCTACATTTTTCTACGTACACATCTATTTTTTATTCAAAAAAACTACTTTCCTATTCCATTTGTATGCCTAACAAGACTAGGGACAGTAGTAAAAGATAAGACATTAAGTGCATATAAATATGATATATGATGAATCTTCAAAAAATGGATTATAAATAATTTCTATTTATTAAATTTGTACAGGTATAAAGAATGTGGGGGCAAGCTGGAAGTGACAGATACGGGAGATTCATATATATTGGTAGGTGGGATTACTTCAACATGAAATGGGGAAAGGAATTTTTTTCAATTTTAATAAAAGGAAAAAAATATCACAAAAATAGTGGTGCAATGTCAAAAAAAAAAAAAAGAACACAATTAAAGGAAAACATGGTGGTGTCTGCTTGTATAGTTGGGATAGTGTTTGATAGCCTGGAGTCCACTACAAATCAACTGAAACATTATTATTTGACATAAAAAATTTCATGTTTGTCTTTTTAAACTGAAGTTATTATATGTAAAAAAAGAGTACATATTAAATCAACTACGTGTCTAATCAATGATATGGTGATAACTTTCTAGTTTCCCAAATATAGATGAATTTAAATAGATATTTTTATTTTCATTATACAACCACTTGTACGGAAATACTCATTTGACATGTTCAAAGCTAGTTAGCATTTCATTCATCATAGATGGGATGGATGACCAACTTTCAAACACATTTTACCATATTACAAATAAAATTGTTTAGCTTCTCTTCCCCTGTTAACCAACTTCTAGTTCCACCATGTTCACCTACACCTCTCTTTATGGAAATTCGGCTTGCAAAAATTGTAAAACAACACTTAACCCCACCATGTTTATCAATTTAATAGAATTGTAAAGCAATCGACTAAGTGATAACACGAAATGTATTATACATAAAAACCTATCAATATGTGTTAGCTATCTATTTGTGGAAAATTAAATTAAAAAAATATAATTTCAAGCTTCTCAATAGACCTCTCACATCAAATTGATAATCTTTAAACTCAAAATCATACATAGCATTCAACTTACATTCCCTATTACTTCTACCATAAATTTTATCTAAACCTATACAAATTCCTTCAAGAAATTCACATTTACCCACTTATAGACAACTTCTTATTTATACACTAGAACTACATTGTGTGTTGTAATTCCCACTTCCAATTTCACATTTGCCTTTTGACAATTACAAAAATTGTTGGAGACTTATTTCAAGCACTTGTTTGAAAATTCTTTTAACCCCTATTGCAGCTTCCAATGTATGTATTCTTGAAAGCTTATATGCATATGCATATGTACACACACACACACACACATGTATAAATGTATGTATGTATGTATGTATGTATGCATGCATGCATGCATGCATGTATGTATGTATTTGTGTGTGTGTGTGTGTGTGTGTGTGTGTGTGTGTGTGTGTGTGTGTGTGTGTGTGTGTGTGTGTGTGTGTGTGTGTGTGTGTGTGTGTGCTTATATGTGTGTATATGTGTGTGTATTTGTTTGTGTGTGTGCGTGCGCGCATGCATGTGTATTATATATATATATATAGAATCGGCTAAAAGATAAGTGCATGAAACACTTCAATAGTCATGTAAATTGTAACATGAAATGCATTATTTATATAGATATTGGAGTTATATTTTGTAATGTATTTACACGGAGTCATTCGAAAGATAGGTGCATGAAACACTTAAATAGTCATGTATATTGTAACCTAAAATGCATTATATATGTATATGTGTATGTGTATTTACACAGTGAAAAATTCATTGGCGTAAATATAATGAAAAATATATATGAATCTATGTATATATGTATATATGTATATATATGTATGTATATATGTATGTATGTATATGTATGTATGTATGTATGTATGTACATACATTCATACATACATATATCTACACACCCACACACACACGAACATATATATATCTATGTTACAAATTAGAAATGGTTGAGATAATTAAGGCATATTAGGGTAGAAAATAGTATGGAATGATAACGTTAAAATGTGTTTTCGAAGTTGGTTGCATTATTGCTAAAAATTGATATCCAATGGAGCTTTTAATTGAAGGGGAGTAACCATAAAGTTTATATACTAGCATTGGAGGAGGGTCTTAGAAAATAGTGCTTAACAAAGGATAGTAACTTTTAGTTGCTAGATAATTATTAGTTGTTCTAGGTGGTTATAGGTAGTTAGTCAGTTGGAAGGTTTTATAAAGCCATTTTAGTGTATTGGTTTATTCACTATTGATGAATGAAGAATTTTTATATTTGAGCGTTTGTCACAAATTCCAAATTTTTTTATTAATGAAAAATGCACAAGCTACATTCATTACCTCCACCATGTCTTTAGTGTCACTGATCTTGCGAGGGAACTCATCACTATACATCATTGTAGTATCTAGCTTATCCATTAATCTGCTTCTTCCTGACCAAACATTGAACAAAGGTCCAAGAAAAGCGACAACCTCAGAGGATGTTTTACTTGCCTCTTTCAAAGAAATGTGCAAATCATGCACTACCATCAATTTTCCTTTGAATACATTAATCCTGTGTTTCAGAATTCCTGACACAACAAAGATACCCTTGACATTTTGTTCATTTTCAAGCTTTTCAATTTTTCCTATGTATTCCTCCATTTTTGTTGTCACATCAGCTGGTATTTCTTGTACTTGTTCTGTAATCTATATTGGAGGGGGCTTATTTGCAATTTTTTCTTTCAACTCCACTAACTCTTCCTCCAGAGCGCCCTTCTTCATCAGTGTCTCTTCATATTTTTTAACTAATACAATCAATTGGGTATATGTTTCTATGTATCTTCTTGACAAATCCTTTGTTTTTGATAAATTCATGAAAGAAACTTGAGTAAAAAATGAGGCAATCTCTATGTTAGTTGTGTTCTGCAAGTTCCAGATCATTCTGTCAGCTTTCCTTTCTACTTGGATATTTAGAAGGTGGGGATTTTGAGTGGAAGGGTCCAAAGACCAAGCAACAAGTGTCTTTGACTTAGGATTAAATCCTGATCCTCTTCTTACATCTCCAATTTCAAATTCAGTTTTAAACATTGGGTCCTCTTGCCTCCTAATCTGATCAATAATAAAAATAGACTGGATATCCCTGTTAGGCATCATAATCATACCAGTACTCTTAATCAATTGTCTTGCTTGTTCCATAGATATTTTCTCCCTGTCAGGATCATATTCCTGTAGTGCCTTGATGATCTCCTCTTTCTTTTCTACATTTGCTTCCTCTATGATCAGATTTTGTCTTAATTGATTTTGTTTCAACCTTGTCAAAAAAATTTTAAATTCATTTGACTTAATAAAGTCATCATCTTTCATGAACTCATTTGACACCATCACACGCTCATCAAAGCCTTGAGCAAGGGCTTCATTTGTTTCTTCCTATTCTTCATTCTGCCCTGCTTCTCTGAGATGTGTCCTTATTTGATGAAAGCAGTGTCCTTGTTCTGTAACAATTGCTCTAGCAGGGTCTCTCCTCACAATTGTACCAACCTCTTTGATTTTTTGTTTCTTTGCACCTGGCACTCGAGTAGATTGAACTTCATCCCCACTCTCTACATCATCAACAGACACACTAAGTGGCCTCTTGCCATGTGAAGAATGCCCATCTTGGGGGTCTTGCTGCTAAGAAGCCACTTCTGGAATTTGAGGCATTTGTTCCATCAGAGTTTCATATAAACTCAGGATTTTGTTAATCCTCTCCAGGTACGGGTTATCAAGGCAAAAATCTGAGAAACTAGGGTCAACAACCTTCAATTCTGCTTCAAATCTCATCAAATTTTTCCATTTTCTTCTCCTTTCTTGTACTTCCTCTTTTCTCAGCAAATTTCTAACCACATCTTCATCATCCAATGGTTCATGATCCTTTATTGTGGCCCAAGGTGTCATTTTTGGCAACACACATTTAATAAATTGTTCAGGATCACAGAATCTAGACACAACATTAACCAACCTATACTATTTAAGGAAATTATTTACTCCATCAAAGGAACTCCTACCAATGGTAAAATCAGACACAACCCAAAGCCTAGGAAGAAGAGAACCCTTCCTATGTTTCTCAAGGTATTATTTTTCAACTAGGGTCAATTGCCAAATAAACTCCATAAAAGCAATCCTAATTGGAACAAATTTTGGTAAAATATGGGGAGGTTGAGGACACCCATAGACTCTGATCACAGTAAATTTATCAAAAAAAGAAAAAGTCCCCCCAGTTATGTGAAATAGACCAGTTTGGAACATATTGGTAAGGTCTCAAAACTCTCCTAAAATTAATTGACAATCGTTCCCTATTTATTCCTAGCATTTCCATAATTGACAAAACAATCCAATTTTCAAAGAAAAGGAAAGAAGAATGGGGAGAACTACTATCCCAAACCTCGATCCATCTTTGTATTGGCATTAAGACACCAAATTCTTCTTTGAAAAGCTCCAATTCTTTATCCATGAACTCAACATTATAGAACAAGATTAAATGCATCAACAATGAATAATACTTGAATGTAGGGCTGGGTGCACCACTTTGAATTACAACTAGAGCATTATGAATGTGTTCAACCACATAGCCCACATAATCATAATCTTTGTTAACATCTGGGTATTGAATGTCCATAGCCATCATCAGTAATTCAGCTGACACTGTTGAATCTCCATCAAAACCCAACACTCTGCATAATCCATAGATTGTACAATGCATATAATGGTGGAAAGGTGTGATGTCAAATGGTGGTTCGATACTATCAAGAATTATAACCGGTTTCCTATTCACCCTAGGTATGTATTTGGGTATTGCATGCTTCTTGATAACACCTTTGTATTTGTCATGATCCTTAGCAATCCGCTCCAAATCTATATTTGTACATGCAACACCAGTAATCTG
Organism: Cryptomeria japonica; assembly: GCF_030272615.1. Taxonomy (NCBI): domain Eukaryota; kingdom Viridiplantae; phylum Streptophyta; class Pinopsida; order Cupressales; family Cupressaceae; genus Cryptomeria; species Cryptomeria japonica. The sequence goes on along the minus strand of NC_081409.1, from coordinate 717,651,088 downwards.
GAAAGCTTCAACAAAGCTAGCTCTGTTAATTGAAACTAGGGTAGACTGGTTCTTTCTTTTGATTACCCTAGATACTGGGCAATAGCATTTGACCAACTCTTTGATGAAATCCACGTCAACATACACATCTGACACAATTAACTTTGCCATATTTAAATCCCAAGGGTTTGACATCGGGACACACTTAACCCTATTATTCCAAAAATAATGAAACAAAGCAGAACTAGTCATATTAAGCATGGTAGGGTTTCTACATTGTCTCCATAAATCTTTCCATGCCAAATCATTTGTATTCAAAGCAACGGAAGTCCCTGGCAACAAATCTACAAATTCTTCTTTGTATTTCTTAACTGTCTTTTCCTCAATGGCATTGGCCTTGGACTTGGAACCTCCAGGTCCTCCACTTGTCATGGCCTTGGGCTTGGGCTTGGAACCTCCAGTTCCACTCGTCGCCTTGCTTATTTTTGCTGTAGGAGAAAAATTTAACCAATTTTCTGAAAATTTCCCACACCCAACACTTTGAATTCTCCAACGTTGTTGCAAAGCTCAATTCACTGGATTACCTCGAAGATAGAATACATTAATGCAGTTATACAAAATCTCGGCTTGATCATGCAATTTATGGTATTTGGGCACTGTCACTTCTCTCAAGTCTCATTAATTGCCACACTTGCATGAACTAGCTACTGTGGCATTAATTCAAAGCTGAAGTACTCGAGCGAAATTTGAATTCATGCCCTTCTATTTGATTGACGATTGTCATTCAAAAGTTTTACAGAACCCGACAAACAAGTCCACGTGTCAATCCCCATCTTTAATCGCACACTCTAATTATTAAAATAATAATAATTTGATCCCATGCTTCATATTCAACACTCTTACACTGCTAATTTTTTGTAAATCTCGGTAAATGTAATGTGCTGCCAGAGGGTTGTAAATTCAAATATAATATATTTCCACTTCCCTCGGCTTCATCAATTAATAGTGACAGCACGACTTAAAGAGCACACACTAAGCTCTTTGACTCCTTGACTTTTCTAACTCCGTTCCATCCGTTTCTTTTTCTGTTATTACGCCGAAGGTGTCTCCTACTATGGAATGCACTGAGCTAATTTTGTCTATCAACGATCTACGTTTCCTGAGAGGCATGCAAGACGATTGAGATGAGAATAACCGTTGGATCATTCTTTTCGTTGATTTTGCTTCCCTGAAAACTTCTGTCATCGCCTACCTTTATGAATTGCACTGTTAATGTCAGATAGTACTTTTATGGCTTCATGTGCTGATAAACTTGGGGATATTAAATATGCTTTTTTAAAACCAAAAACTTTAAAACGCGTGAATTTATAGGATTATATTCCTCACACATACCTATATGATTAATGACAAGTACTAATAGTTGTCAGTGCTGGGCACAACGAGTTTTTACTTTCTCATGCGTGAAAGACGAAAATCGAAAGAAACGTTATTAAAGAAAATCCTCTACCGTATCTCCGTTCACATTGGCAGTTGCTTTTATTATACTAAATATATTTCGAAGAGCCAATATATGATCCTAGGGAAACATGAAACTTTTACTCGAACAATGGGATTCAAATACGGGTGCTTCTTCTATTTAAAACTTTTTTAAGACTTTTCCAATGCTCCATGGAATAAGAGTTTAAATATTAATTTTTTCTTCTCCCTTTATATTATCTATTTTTTTTTTTTAAGTTTGAAATTTTTTTATTAGAGATTTTTAATATATAATGTATGAAATGTATAAATAATAAGTTACATATTTTATTTTTTATTCAATTTTAATTTGTTTTAATAATTATTATATAATGTATCAAATAAATAATAAGTTTTAATATATTATATAGTTTTTTTCAATATTATTGTTTAAATTATATAAATATTAAATAATTTTTTGATAAATATAATTGTCTTTGAAAAAATATATAGTTTTTTTAAAAAATTATTTTTAATTTATTTTAATAATTATTATATTATAATATATCTGATAAATAATTAGTTTTAATATTTTATATAATTTTTTTTATTCTTTTCCAATGCTATGTGGAATAAGAGTTTAAATATTAAATTTTTCTTCTCCCTTTATATTATCTATTTTTTTTTTTTTAAGTTTGAAATTTTTTTATTAGAGATTTTTAATATATAATGTATGAAATATATAAATAATAAGTTACATATTTTATTTTTTATTCAATTTTAATTTGTTTTAATAATTATTATATAATGTATCAATTAAATAATAAGTTTTAATATATTATATAGTTTTTTTCAATATTATTGTTTAAATTATATAAATATTAAATAATTTTTTGATAAATATAATTGTCTTTGAAAAAATATATAGTTTTTAAAAAAAATTATTTTTAATTTATTTTAATAATTATTATATTATAATATATCTGATAAATAATTAGTTTTAATATTTTATATAATTTTTTGAATAATGATTCAATTTTTATATTTATTTAAGTTCATCTCTATCTCTTATCTCTATCATTGTATCCCTCCTTGCACCTCACTCTCTCTCTTCTACCTCTATCTATCCTACAAGATATCTCCCTCCAGTTCTTTCTGTGTTTCCATCTCTCTTCCTATCACTCCCTCTTTTTATATCCCTCTATTTCTCTATTTGCTATTTCTCCCCCTTTCTCTTGATCTATTTATATATTTCTCTCCCTCTATCTCAATCTCAATATCTCTTTGACACACACACACACACACACACACACACACACACACACACACACTTTCTCCCTCACATCTTTATCTTTATATTTCTCTAGCTCTCTCATACACAACACAATATTCCTTCTTCCCTATCTCTATATCTACATGTCTCTCTCATGTATCCTTTCCTCTTTATTACTTATCTCTATCAATTCCTTTATCTCTCACTCTTGCTCCTTTATCTCTATTTTCTCATCTCTACCTCTCTCTCTATCTATATCTCATTATCTCTATATCTCTCTCTTATTCACTCCATCTCTCCCTTCATGTCTCCTTTTCTCTCTTTATATACATATCCCTCACTATCTTTCTCTATATATCACTTCCTATATATTTATCTTTCTATCTCTCCATCTCCTCTCTCTTATTTTGTCACTCTTTCTATCTCTATTTCTCCCTCTCCCTCATCCTCTCTCCTTCTATACCTCCCTCTCTATATATGTATCTCTCTCACACCCTCTAGCTTTCCCAATTTATATGTATATCTAAATCTCTCTCTTCCCCCTCTCTTTCACCTACCAATCGTTCTACCTCTCTCCTATCTCTCTATCTCTCAACATCGCTCCCTCACTCACTCCCTCCCTATTCCCACATCACATCTATTTCTCAATCTCTCCCTCTACCTCCCCCATTTTGTCTTTGTTTTCCTCTCTCCATATCTATTTTCCTATCTATATTCCTCTTTATTTATCTATTTATCTTTCTTTGTCTAACTCTCCCCCTCTCTCTATATCTCAATATATCTTTGTCTCTCTATCACTATCTCACCATGTATATCTCCATCTCCCTCTCTCACTCTATACCCGTCTATCTTTGCCTCTTTATCTCCCTATCTTACCATATCCCTCAATATCTCTCTATCTATCTCTCTCCCTCTATTTATAGACATCTTTGTCTCTCTCTCTCTCTCTTCTTAAATGTATATACATATATTTATTTGAACCTCTATTTCTATCTCTCCATATTTACTCTCTCTCTCTCTCTCTCTCTCTCTCTCTCTCTCTCTCTCTCTCTCTACATATTTTTATCTTCCCCCCTTCTCTACCCCAAATATCTACCCGCTTACCTATATTTTCTCTTACACTCCCCCCTCTCTCCTTATAGAAAACATAACATGAGCTTGTCTGTAATGGATTTTGATTATCTTTTTGATTCAAAGGTTTTCTTTTCAGGCATGTTTCGATCTCTGTAAGTGGATTCAAATGAACCTATCACTTCTTCATTCATACCTTTATCTCACGAGCAACAACATTTTTTAAATGGCCTACTAATTGACCTCATATATTGCACATATGTATGCAAAAAATAGACCATTTTTTTCCTAATTGGCTTTCCACATCTATTCGGCGTACCCATTGCACACCAAGGTGCAATTAGTTAAATATCAATTTAGTTTTTATTATAATATATTTTATAGAATTTTAAATTATATTATTTATTTGTACTTATTTTATTTTTTAATTAAAATTAAGAATGTTTATTATTTTATTTAATAACTTTACGATATTAGTTAAATTATAATAATTTTTGTTAAATATTTTTATTTTAAAATTTGTTCACAAATATTTTTTTGGGTTATTTTGAAATAGATTTAAGATATTTTTATTTATAATTTTAATAAATAATTTACTCAAAATTATTTTTTATTTTTTATTTATTTATTTTAGAATTAATTTATGATAGATTTTATTTATTTATTTATCTTTTAATAATGATTTTATTAATTTATTTTAAATTGATGATTAAGAAAGAAAACTCAATAAATATTATAAATTGATTTCATTTGTTTGTTTACATTTATATATTATTAAATACTAATATAGTAAAATAACACTCAAAAAATTAAAAATAATTCTAAATAGGTAATATAAATAAGATAAAAAAATTATTAAAAAAAATTATACTAATTTATTTACTATTTAAAATATCATATTAATATTCAATTTAGTATTTTTTTTTTATAATGAATAGGTTCCTTTTCAAATGTTTTATTTTTCATATTTATGTTCCCATCGAAAAAAAAATATTTTTCATATTTATTTGTAAATTTGAAAAATCTTTAATTAATAAATTTTAATCTTACTTTTTTATTGCTAAGTGTGTTTAAACTACATATTGGGACAATAGCCTCATAAACCATTCACAATCATAACAAGTAATTTCTATTCATTAAAAAATGTCTTGAAATTCGAAGCCATGCAATTGAATTTCATTACATTTGGTATAATTTGATTACTTTGTATTTGTTAAAAGTAGTTTTCCAATATATGCATGATATCTTTATGATCAATTTCAAGAGGAAAGAAAACACCTTTCATGGAAGATATGTATATCTGTTTGTCATTCATTTTGAAAACAACCCATAAAAAAAAAATTGAATTTGTGAAGTAGCCTTTAATATATGGAGAAGTTGAGTTGGTAGAATAGATACCACTCAATTTTGTAGTTGAAGGTCATCAATTTTCATTCTAATGATACCTATGAAGATTTATCTTAAAAATAATGTCAATGTATTTTGATATTTTCCTTAAATATTTAATGCACTAGAAGAATGAAAACAACCCATAAAAAAAAAATTGAATTTGTGAAGTAGCCTTTAATATATGGAGAAGTTGAGTTGGTAGAATAGATACCACTCAATTTTCTAGTTGAAGGTCATCAATTTTCATTCTAATGATACCTATGAAGATTTATCTTAAAAATAATGTCAATGTATTTTGATATTTTCCTAAAATATTTAATGCACTTGAAGAAAAATAACTCAAAAGAGCAAGTTAAAATGGTAATAAACTAAACATGTAGGCATAGAAACACAAAAAATTGCATCTAAACCCATTGTGTATTGTAGTCAATTAAAAAATCTTTATATCTTTATTTATTAAACTTGAATATGTCTACTATTGACTATTAGGACACCAAACTATCCAACTTGAACTTAATATCACTAATAAACCTATCCACATTTAAACATCCATCCCTATTCCCATCCTCACATTTCTAACATCTATAATGCTAGCACATTACAATCTTGTCTTTCAAATGGGGTGACACATAGTAACATCCTATATGTTCAAAATGGTCTTTTTTTGGGCAACACTTTTACTTTTTTATATTGTAAACTCTAATCCGCCTCTAACGAAAAAATCAATTCAATCAATAAGGCTTAAAGAAATAAAGTAAAAAAGAACACTTAGTAGCACTTAGTGCATACTTCAGAGTAGCAATCACACACAAGCATCGCTATTAGTTGACCTCCATTGTTGAAGTCGTATGCACACATCTTTGCATCTAGGGCATACACATTTCACTTTGTTGAATTAGTCCCAAGATCTATTTGAGATAGATCTCTAAATGTGCCACATGCATCATTTTTTGTCAAGACAACCATTGTCAATGCAAGTTTTTAAACAAGACAAAAGAAAATTATATGAGACTCTTGTTTAAGACCTTCTCTCCCAAAAACAATTCCCCAAATAAATTTTAAAAAAAAAAAAAAAACATTTCACCTTATTAAAGTGTGTCATTTTATATTTAACTATTTTACCTTACCTTTTAAAAGTATGTCATTTTATTTTTAACTTTTTAAGTTTGGTTTTTCTTTTTTCCCCTAAGTTTGGTTTTACCCATGCCTTCTAATATAAGAATTAATTTTTTTAAAATATTTTATTTAAATACCATTATAACTTTTAAAATTTGATTTATTTAACAATATTATTATCTTTACCTTTAATTTTATTATTTTTTTAATTTTAAATATTAAAATTATCTTATTAACATTTTTATAATATATTTATTATATTTTAAGTACATAGTTTATTAATATTTGAATTCTAATAGATTAAAAAAATAGTTTTACTCTTTTATTTAATAACTTATTAATAGCCTAGAGATAGATTGATCATATGTACTACACAAATGTATGCACAAAACAGACCATTTTTTTCCTAATTGACCTCTTCCACCTCTTTACCATACCTACCTCCCCCGCTTCATATTTCTATCTCTCCATTTATTTTTCTATATCTTCCTATACATATCTTTCTCTACCTCTATCTTCCTATCTCTCTATCTTTCTCCCTCTACTCTATCAATTTCTCTATCCCTCTTTATCTCTCTATATCTCTCCCCCTCTCGCCCCCCTCTCTCTCTTCCTCTCTCTCTTCCTCTCTCTCCCGTATTTGCAAACATAACTAAGCATATCAGTAATGGAAATTGATTATCTTCCTAATTCATAGGGCTTGTTTTACCTTTGTTTAGATCCATGTAAGTTGATGCAAGTTGTTTTAAAGATATCACTTCTCTATTGAAACCATTTTTACACAAACATCAGCTTGTAATTGCCCCTAAAAATTGACCTCATGTATTGCACAAATGTATGCAAAAAAATAGAACCCTCATGTATTTCTAATTAACCTTCCACACCTATTCGGCATACCCATTGCACACCAAGATGCAATTGCTAGTTAATATATAAACTGCATGTTTGAGGTTAACCGTGTCTGCTCTCCACCTGTTCCCGCCCCGCAGTTACATTCAAATTGCTGATGCTTTTAATTTTTAAATATCTTCCTTCCCTCTCAGTTGATGCCAACGTCACCAGCTCTATTTTGTCGTTGCTTTTTGTGCAAGGGCAAGTTGTATGGATTTCAATGAATGGAGGATATACACAGAATGCATTTGTTGAAACATTCACCTAAATGCAACTGGCACGTGTTTCCTACAGGCTCGCACAGGGCAAATTATCCAAATATTTAGGTGTTTAGTTAGGAATTTAATTCACTTTTTTAATATTTTAAAAATTAAAAATTTTAATTAATTAATTAATATTTAGATTTTTATTAATTTTTTATCTGACTGAGTCACCTTTTCTGTCACATTCTTTTTATTATGGAAGTTTAATAAATATTTTCCTTGCACTTGTTCCAGGTGTGACATTTGGAAGATGTCCATGTCATATTTAGGCTCATGTAGGGTTCTTTAAGAGGGAAGAACTTTCTCTATAGTTTGGGTTTGATGATTTTATTTTTCCTTATTGGATTTTGGTTCATGATTGTCAATTTTTATCATATTTGATTTTTTCATGTTTATGTTTGAGTATTTGTCTCTTAATTTTATTTGATGAAGTAAATAGAAATTTTAAAAGTTGCATGCAACAATAAATAAAATCAAAATTCTATTATAAGAATATAATAAATTATGCATAAGAAAAAAGTTGTGAATCAACTATTAAGAAAATGATGAGTTTGACCTTGAGTTCTAATTCGAGACTTCTCTTTTTCATTTTTATTCTTGGTTATAGATATTTTTTTTGTTTCTAGGGGAAGAGCACTAATAGATAACATAGTTCCAATAATCATCACCTAATTGTCATGTTGACCCCCCAATGTCATCTAACACCATTAATAAATTTATTTTGTACTAATAGCTAATCATTTTTTGTAATTTTTTGTTCATAATTGGCCCATTTGTGCACCACTATTGGAACATTTGTGCACCACTATTGGGACATTTGTCAACAAGTACTAGCGATTTTGAGTTGACAGTTACTAGAACATATTTAGTTAGGTATCAGGTGACACTTTGAAATGTGCACTTTTTGACCTTTGTGCGCATAACTGATTCCATAGCGTGCATCGCTACTACCCAAAAGCCAGATCAATAGCTATAAGCAGTTAAGTCGCATATGAAGACAAGTAAAAAAAAATTCAAAATCTGATGTACCGTTTAGGATCTATGGGTGCGCAAAGCTAGCTATGACGGCTATTGGTGCTCTTCCCCTATATGATGGACCTAAGACCCTTTTTTTGTATAATTTGTTTTCAGAAAAAAATATAAATTTTATTGATCAAACTATTGTAAACTAATAAAGTGAATGCTCTATCTAGTGGTTACCTCCTCAAAGTGGTGCTATGAAAATAGTAAAAGCATTTTATTTCTCTTATTTTGGTAATATTTTTTATGTTGAAAATATTTTATCTTGTAGGATCATTACAAGTGGCATACAAGCTCTTTTTAGGGCAAATGCCTCTATGTAGTTTTATTAATTTAGAGGATTCTAAGATATCCATAATATGCTTTCACCTATCATTAGAGAGATCTTTATGGTTAGAAACCAATTATAGCTATAGTTGAACTAATCTATTGCCCATGTTTTTACTAAAAAAGCCCCTTGCATATACAATATTTATTCTTTTTGGGTTAGAAACCCAATGATGAGGGTTTTCAAATATCCTTATAAGAGTTTTGCTTCTTGGCTAAGATAGATTTCCCATTAACGTATGATAAAGTGAGGATTATTTTAGCTCTAATATTTAGGCTCATATAGACTTTACTAAAGGCTCACTACTAGAACTCTACCACCAAATGAACTAACTACTCTCAAGTGTAAAAACAAAAAAACTTTCACCCTTAAATTAGGGTTTCTTTTAAATTTGGTATGCATCTAACTAGTTTGTTGAGCAAGGTTGGTTGATATTTTACAGTTATCAATTCCTTAGGATCAAAGTCTCTCTAGTGTATTTTTTTCCTTGAAGAAACAAACCTTTTAATGGTTTCAATGGTTGAACAAGACTTTACAATATCTCACTTAGTTTGAATTTGACAAGGAAGCCTTATTTCACTTTGGCCCTAATTCAAGTGATGACTTTGTTGGTCCCCTTACTAAACTATCTGAAACACATTTTGTCTAAAAATATCAAAGTGAGTTTGAGAAATTGTAAAACTATATTGTTGGCTTGGGATAACAATTTTTTGTAGTCTAGAAATATTAAAGCGAGTTTGACATACCAATTTCTTTAAAAAAATTCCTTTAATTGGTCTAAATCAATAGAGGTCCCCCTTACTGCACTAAAAAAAATCATGAGCTCCACTTTAATTTTGGTCCATTTATATTTTTAGAAACTCTTAACTTTGGAGTATGATATGTTTGGCATTGAACTAGGTGCAATGTTGATGCAAGACAAATAACCCTTAACATTCAATAGTCAATAACATACTCAATTTAACTTGGCTAAATCAACATGTAAAAAGGAATGTTAGCTATCTTCAATGCTATCTTATAATGACATCCTTCTCTATTGGTACATGCATTCTTCATAAAAATATCATAATAGCTTCATAGATATGGTTTGTAGCAAAGATTCTCCTCTTTGAAATAATAAAAAATGGAAGGAAAAAGATGCATGAATGTGACTACAAGATTGTCTAAAAGAAGACTATGGAAAATATAGAAGTAAGTTCCCTCTTATTCTAATATGAAGAGGAAGGATCCATATTTTCTCTATTCATATTAGTTCCCAATTAAATAAATTAGATCCTTGAAATGAATAAGATGCTAATGCTATAGCTCAAGATATCATTCAAAAGTTGAATCAAGATGGACAATCAATATCATGATTTTACTAGATAGGCCAAATACTCACCTATCATGATAAGATATAATTATTCCCCAATTGGGTTCCCAAGCCTTAATTACTAATTGAATTTCCTCCTACTCGACTATAGGACACTTAGGTTTCTTGAAGATATATTTCATGAACGAAGTAGGACTTATTCTTGGATAATCATAAGCAGGATGTTAATGCTTTTGTAGAATTGAATAAATGGTGCATGTCTAAGTAGTAATGGGAAAACTCTCATATCTATAATATTGATGTAGCTACTTCTTATCCTCAATTAGGCTTGGATTGGTACTTTTTATTGATTTTATTGTAGGTTTGCACCCTTAAGTGCTAAAAAGGTCATCTTGGTGGTAATGTATTACTTGACCAAATATGTGTATTTTTATGCCACACACTAGTACAACCTTACAATGTTGCTATGATTTCTTAACATTTCTTGGATTTAGTCTTCAAAATCCATAAGGATTTCTAATTTTATTAGTATTGACCATGATGGATCCTTTGTTAGTAGAATTTGGAAAGAGTTGCTTAAGTTGTAAGAAATTTCCTTGACCTTGACTCGTTCAACTTATCATATTCAAACAGATGGTCAAATAAAAATTGTCAACAAGTGCCTTGAGACTTATTTATGTTTATTTATGTCTAGGAAAAATATGTATTGGGCTCAGAGGCTACCCCTAGCTAATTGGTGGTATACTACTACTTATTATATTGCTTCCAAAATGACCCTTTATCAAGCCCTTTATGGTACTATCCTACCCCCATAGTGAACTTATATTTTAGGTTCTTCTTAATTTATGTTGGCTTTGATAGTTTTTCTTTTAAGTGTAGAAATATTCCTTTTTAACCTATATCCTATCTTTGATATCCTTCATGTGTAAGTGTGGAAATATTCTTTTTAACCCTATCCTAACTTTGAGATCCCTCATTTTGCATGGTATAACCTTGGTTATATCCTTGATTTCAAATTTATGATTCATATCCTTTTCTTTGATATTGTACAAGTTGTGTGGATGTTGTCATTATCAATTTTGCACTGGTCCCCGAAAGAATGTACCACCCTACATGAGTTGGTATCATGAGTAGCAGAACAATAAACCTCACAAATAAAATTCAACATTTTACAAGTTATGAATTTTCTATGACAAGATTGTGTAGAATGCTTGTCGTGACAAATATCAGATTCAAGAATATGTGAAAGTTAAGGAAATTTTGTAACACCTATTGCTTGATCTCTCACCACCAAACAATTGATTGCAATATGACCCTCACTTGTGTACTACAATTGTAGTTCTTATTTTTTATCCACTCATTCCATCCAACAAGTATTCGTTCATGATGGTTGGCCAAGAATTTCCAAGAACAATGTAGCATCTAGTGCTTCTTTTTGTGTAGGGAGAGTGTGTTGGATGATTTCTCCTTGAATCTATATAGTTAAACCTCTAATGAACTATTTTGTCTATATGAAATCATGAATTTTTAGGATAATTTTGAACACAAATATTTATATCATTGATTGTACTTCTACAAAATCTCACTTAAGAGTTCCTCATCATCTTTAAAAAAACATTATGAGTCATTTCTAGATACTCAAATTCTATGATATTTTTCTTAATATTTGCTAGGTTTGTCTTAGTTCCATCTTTATTCAAGTTAGAATACTCACCTTGAACTCTTCCTATAACAGTGATTGCAAATAATCGAATCTTTTCAACTTTATTATTGACATCCTTCACCCTCTAAGTTTGGCCTAGGTTTTCCACCTCAATTTTAAAATTCTCACTTTCTACATTTAAATTGATCCAATAAATATTTAGAAGCCTTGACATTGCAAGTAATGTGCTTTTGTTGCTAAAATTCCATGTAAGAACTAAATACTTCTTCATTCACATGGTTAGTCAAAACTTGCATACTATTTCAAAACCATTGACATACTTTGATGGGGTTTTTACAACCCATTCAGAGCTCAACGAATCTTTTCCTTCACCTAAATCTTCACCCTTGAAATTTTTAAATCCCCATCAATCTTTTCTTTTAGTTTTGAAAGCATTGTCAGAATTTGATGAAGTTTTCACAACCTTCTTGGAGCCCAACAAGTCTTATTATTCCAAAAAAAAATTTAAAGACATCACTCTTTTCAATGAAAACCAAGCATGTTTCAATTATAAGTTTTTTAGAGGTCAACGAAGTTTCACAACCTAACATCTCTTTGAAAACCTTACTCAAAAGAGAAAAAACTCTTGAGTAGGGCCTTCAATGAAGTAAATTTTAGCATATTGGAAAGGATCGATTCTACATTGTGCTGGTATGTGAATCATGCAACAACTTATGCTTCTAGGAATGAAGTTATTCGATCTAATAGGGCCTATGGAGATTTAGAAAATAGAATGTCCTCATTCCTAGTGAAAAAGGGATTTTAGTAGTATTAGAGGTGCTCAAAAAATACAAGGCTTGAGTGGTATCTCTGCAAGATGATGCAAACATGGACCAATCAAAAGCACCGACTCATTCATAGTGTTTTCTTTTCTATTTGCAAAGTTCAAATATTTTATTATCTCAATGTATTTAAAAGACTTTATTTAAATGATGCTTTAAAAAGAAGCAATTTCAAGAATGTTGGGTAGTTACATATTAGGACAATATAAATATATGATTAACGAACTATCAAAGGTCCAAATTTTTTATCCCCATTACATTGTGATGTAAGAGATAGAATCGGTCAAATTTGAAGATCAAAGAAAATTTTGTTGTTCTCCTAAGACTTTTCTTGTTTGTGTGCATTGAAATTAAAAATGTGTTCATAGTCTTCTTTGAGTCTGTGAACTTAAGCATTTGAATACATTTTCCTTTAAGAATATTGGTATTCACATAATAGCTTTTACTATCTTAGAAATCCAATGAAGTTTTGACATCAATTTTTTATATTTTTATATTGATATCTCAATCTTTCTATTAGCATAAAAAATGTAAATTGAATGAATGTTTTCAAAAAATTAATTCTCCTTACATTAAGCATCGAACCCTAAGGCATCTCCAAGATGCCAAGGAATATTTTATTCCTTCCAATTGAGCGCCCAGCTATGAAGATTGTCTCATCCTTAAAGAATTGACCACTTTTTAAAATAAAGTTACTTATTAATTATCATTTAAGAAATTAATTTTACTATTTTTAGAAAAATGCTTTTGTAACTTTAATTTATGAAGTTACTGATGCTCTGCAAAAAGGAATGTTAGGAGAGACACAAACAACACAAGACAAATAATTCAAACATCAGTGTTAGCATCAGAAATCACAAACGAAAGACTATCCTAAGAAAGCATATCAAGAGAGATACTAAATATGAAATGGAAAGAATGCAAAGACAAAAGAGGTAAACTAAACTCCTCTAAATGTTGACCAAAATGTTCATAGTGGCTCCTCCCTTGTTCCTCTCCTCTCCAAGTTCCCAAATGAGTGTAGCTCTCAGTAGATTTTTGCACTATTCTAGATGTCTTATGGAGATTCAAGATTGAAAATGATTGTTTATGCTAAATGCAAGTGTAAAATAAACTAAATGTAAGATATTATGTAAATTAACTAATGTTAATTTTAGGCAAAAGACAAATGTATATTATGCTAAAATGCTCTCCTAAATTCATTATAATTTAGATGCACAGAAGATTTGAAGATTATAGATGTGCTTGAGGATGCTTGAGGATTTGAAAATGAGGAATGTGAGCTCTATTTATAGGAAAAATGGAGCAATGGATGGTTGAGATTGAGTAATCTCAACCAGGGTTGGGATTGATAGGTTTATGATCCATGTGAGGGCTTTCAACTCAATTCCAGGATAATAAATGTAAACATGAGATGGGTTGAGGGGAGAGGAAAGAAATATTAAATGCTTGACATGACTTGAAGGTTAACTTGGGAGGTAAGGTTAATGCTGAGGTGAATGAATAAAGTCATTATCCAATAAATAATGTCTTTATCCAATGGATAAACTCTTGTGCAAGAGTTAGTGAGGATAACCATGGTCAAAGCAATAAATGCTTGAAGAGACCCATGAGTCAAATGGGGGATGAGTTAGAGAGAAAGTCTCTAACCATGTGGGTGAGTTGAGTTAACCATGCATGGTTATGTAAGAGCCATTAATGGTCATGTAAGAGCCATTAGTGGTTTGGAAGACTTTAGGGGTTAGCTTGTTGAACACATAAAGCATTAAATGATTTTCAAAGACTTTGGACGCTTTGAGAAGTGACTTCAAGTTGCTTAGGAATGTGAAAATAATTAGGGGATGGGATTAGGTTAATTAGGAGGGGTTAGAATAATTTAGAAAGTGGTTAGAAGAGTCTAGAAGGGGATTTAGGATTGCAAGTGGGTTTGGTAGGTGAGGGAAAATAGGATTTAAATTAAAATAAAATTACTTTATTTCAATTGTGGTTGCAACTTGCATTTGTAGGAGAATGCAAGTGGGGGAGTTGGGGGGGTAGTTTAGGGATTTAAATAAGTGTTTAATTTATTTATTTAGAAGGGGAAAGGGGTTAAATTAAATAAATATGATTTATTTATTTATTTGGTTTAGAGGTGTGGTTTAATGAATTAATTTAAATAAATTAGATAATTTATTTTATTAATTGCAGAAGAGTGTAAGGATGAATTAATTAAATATTAATTTATTTAACTGTTGGCTAGTGGATTTAATAATCAAATAAATAGTAAATATTCATTTAATTAAATGGACAAATTTATGTGACTGCAGTTACTACATATATGCAATCTTTCCCTTGCACCTTGGGAAGACCCGTGATAAAATCCATTGAAATTCTGGTCCATTTTTGCTCCAGAATGGGTAATGGTTGCTGCAAACCATTAGGTTGTGTATTTTCAGTTTTATTTTGTTGGCAAGTAATGCATTCCCTTACATGTAAAACATCATCTTTGAGGCCTTTCCAAGAGAACCTCTCTATAATCTGTCTGCATGTCTTACCATACCCTTGATGTCCTACTACAAGAGTGTCATGAAAGGCATGTAAAATCTGATTTTTTAGTTTAGATTCTAGAACTAAATAAATTCTTCCCTTGTAGTAAATCACATCATCCACAATTGTGGACCTGTCATTCTCGACGATCTCATCCATAATTTCACATGCATGCTGATTTTTGGAATACTCTACTAAAAGTTGAGATTTCCAATTAGCTGAAATCTCACTCAATGAACAAAGGGCAGCAATGGATGGATTTCTAGATAATGCATCAGCGGCTACTTTATTTTTCCCCTTGACATATTCAATGTCAAAATCATATGCTTGGATCTTACTGACCCATTTTTACTGCATCTCATTAAGATCTTTTTGTCTTAAAAAGTACTTAAGGTTGTTATGATCAGTTCTAACAATGAATTTCCTCCCCACTAAGTACTATCTGAATATTGAGAGAGCATGCATAATAGCCAACATTTCTTTATCATAGGTAGAGTATAATTTCTCATTATCTTTCAGTTTTCTACTCTCATACACAATAGGATAATGATTTTGCATAAGTACTGCACGCACACCTTCTCTTGAAGCATCACATTCAAGAACAAAAGGTTGCAAGAAATCAGGAAGTGCCAATATAGGACAAGTGCTCATTACCTGTTTAAGTCTATTAAATACCTCCTGTTCTTCCTGAGTCCATCTGAAAGCCCCTTTTCGGGTGAGATCTGTAAAGGGTGTTGCAAGCTGAAAGTAACCCCTTACAAACCTCCTGTAATAAGCACATAAACCAAGGAAACCATGCAACTCTAAAATATTCCTGGGAGGTGACCAATCAATAATAGCTTGGATCTTTTCGTGATGGACTTTGACTCCATCAACTCCTATCACATGACCCAAGTATAAAATCTCAATGAGCCCAAATTCACATTTTGACATCCTAGCATACAAGGACTGAAATTCTATAATGTTCAACACCTCATCTAAGTGCTTCAGATGTTTCTCCCATGATCTGTTGTAAATCAATATATCATCAAAGAATACTAATACAAACTTATGCAGATGCTTACTAAATATGTGGTTCATACATGACTGAAATGTAGCAGGGGCGTTAGTGAGACTGAAAGGCATCACTAAGAACTCATAATGACCACAATGGCATCTAAAGGCTATTTTATGAATATCCGGCTCCCACACCTTAATCTGGTGATACCTTGATCGAAGATCAATCCTCAAAAAATAAACTAAGCCATGAAGCTCATCCAACAACTCATCTATGCATGGAATGGGATACTGATTCTTAATGGTTTTCTTATTAAGTGCACGGTAGTCAATACACGTCTAAGGTCCCATCCTTCTTCTTCACCTACAAAACTAAAGAAGCAATGGGACTAGAGCTCGGTCTAATGAACCCCATGTCCAAGAGTTCCTTGATGGTCTTCTCAATCTCATCTTTGTACGCCTTAGGATGGTGGTAAGGAGTGGTCATGACTGGTTTTGCTCCATCCTCTAATTCCATCACATGCTCAAAGCCTCTATCAGGTGGTACTCTAGGAGGTATATCACCAAACACCACCCCATGTTTATCTAAAATCTATTGTATATTGATGTGATATGAATTGTCATCTTGAGATGAAGGTGCTTTAGATGAAACAAAGCATTGTGTAACCCAAAGGATATCTCTATGCCTAATGATAGTCTCCATCCTGCAAGAGGAAACCTCCTTGGGGCCTCCATCCGATAATGCCCTCAGTATTATCTTCTTACCATCAGCTAAGAACTCCAACATCATTCTGCGGTGATCAATGACATATCTCCCAATTCCCTATAACCATTGCATATCTATAACTGTATCATAATCCTCCAAGGGTAAGACATAAAAGTCATATGTCAAAGTGTAGTCCCCCATTTGGATACTGAGCTGAGGAATCCTACTAGTACATCCCAACATTGCACCATCTGCAACCTTCACACCAAATCCTGAAAATTCCTCTGTCTATAACCCATGTCTCTCTACCATATGCTGATCAATAAAGTTATGGGTCGCTCCAATATCTACTAAACACACTAAACGTTGCCCTTGAATAGTTCCCTTCAATCTGAAAGCGTGGAACTTAGGATAACTGGAAAGAGTGGCCATGGTAACATTGGTTGTAACTTGTGTATCAGTAGAATCAAGCTCAATCTGGGGAGACTCAACATGCTCTCCCTCATCATTAGTGTCCTATATGTGCTCATCCTCCACATCTGAGCTCACTTGAATGAGATGAGCTTTGCCTTTGCCAAGGCATTGGTGACCCGGTTCCCAAGATTCCTTACAATTAAAAAACAATTTCTTTCTCCTTAATTCATTTCTAGTCTCCTAATCAATCCCAGGAGAAGATGTGTTACGCTTCTGTGGATTGAAAGGCTTCTGGAAGGGTTTGGAGTTCCTGGAAAAAAATTTCTTTTGCTGAAAAGTGGAGTTTGGAGGAGTGGTGTCCAAGTGTAACATGAGCTAAATAGCCTCCTGTAAAGTCTTAGGCTTCAAAGCCTTTAATAAACCACGATATCTCTCATGAAGTCCCTCTATGAAGAGCATAACTACCCTCCTAACAGGCATCTCTAGTACCATCACTGCGATATGCCGAAATTCATTAATATATGTATCCACATGACCCAACTGTTTCAGGAGAGCTAAATCCCTATAATAAAGTTCCACATATTTCCTGTCAAATCTGGAAATCAGCCTATCTGTGAACTCTGCATATGAATGAATGAGAGCATGATTCTACGTGACCAATCCATGGTGCCACCAGTCATATGCGACACCCTCCAAATGTAGGACAACAATCTGAATGGCCTCATTTTCAGCCATGGGTTTTAAGGAGAGGTATATATCTAGCTTGTGAACCCACGCTTGTGCACTAGTGGAACCGCTGCCATGAAAAGTGGATAAAATCAACTTATCTGTAGCCTTCTTCAAATCATTATTCCACTATTGTCTGGGTCCCCTGTCATTTTGTCCCCTCATGGAATCACGACGCTGCATACAATATTGATGCAATGAGAATGCATCTCTAACATGTGCTGGTAAACGTGCCCACTCATCGCTGGCAGCCATAACTGTGTGCTGGAAGTTGATTCCATTTTGAGGTTCAACCAATGGTGTTACATCTCTAGGAGTGAATCTTGGAAGCATAGGCCTATCTGTTGTCCTAGTATGGGTCATGTTCCTCTGTGGTGAGATGGATGCATTGCTCAAGGATGATGGAATTCTAATGCTGCCCCTACTTCCTACAGCTGATGCTGTCCTTCTACGGCTCCTGTGCCTTCCCCTATTATTTCCCAATTCCATTCTGTCAAGTGTGTCCTGTAACTTGTTGATTGCTTCAACAATTATTGGTTGTGCTTCAACCAAGCTCCTCATAATCTCATCAGGATTGAGTGGAATTTGTCTCTCCTGTCTAGGTAGGCTCCTCTATCCTTCAGGTATATCACCCATATTAGTCTCAATGGGTGGTTTTGTGACAAAATTTAAATCCACTCTAGGTCTCCTACATGTGTAATATCTGTAGGTACCAAATCTTCCCCGCTGCATAGAATTACTCTGATGACCCCAGGCTTGCAAGATCATCACTCTTATACCACCAAAAGATACCAACTAAATCTTTTCCAAATCTAATAGGTTTACCAACTGAATTTCTAGGACTAGTGGAGGTTTTGTTTCAAGTTTTGCATGAATTTTGTGGTTTTATAGTTTTTAGGATTTTTACTTGAGATTTGGCAATGTGAATTATAGAAAACAATTTCAAAATACCAAGAGCAATTAACTGAAATGAAGCTTTGGAATTATGAACTTTATTACCAGCAATTACAAAATCAAATGAATTCACCACTAAATGCACTTAAAACCAAAATTGGCCTACGGGAAGTCCTAGCTTGCCTCGTTGAGCTTCCTTATTTGCCTGAACTGAAGAAATCATTGAATTTGACGTCTCTAATGTTGATCAACAACGCCAATGAGTTTTATTATTACTAAAATGAATTACCAAAACATAATAATTAAGAATATTGTTGGACTGGGTCAATTTTCAGAATCTGGCTGATACGATCCCCTGAAAATGGCAATTTTCTTGAATGAATTATTCATACAGCTCTTATACTTGCAAGGCTCTTCACCAAAACCACTGATCTACTGTTTTGAGACCCTAACAATGAAATCTGAGCAGTTTATTGAAGTTACAACCCTTTTATTTATTTCTTATGGTCCCCAGGCAAGAGGTGAAGGTACGACCTAGCTGGAGTAGTACGGCCTGCAATAAATGACACCCAAACAGATGTAAACAACTTGCAATCTGCCCAGATCTGTTGCCTCTAATCAGCTGATGCCAATGAAGGACAGATCTCACTGTTTCTAACCCTTATTGGTCAAACCCGAACATAAATACTGTGTGGGAATGCTGGAGGTGATGGGGGTATCGTCCCGACTTCCACCATAGGAAGATTGCCACCCTCTTCAGGCTCCCAAACCTGAATATCACTGCTGCAACTCATGCCAAACCAGGAAGTTGTCATAAAAAATGTAAATTGAATGAATGTTTTCAAAAAATGAATTCTCCTTACATTAAGCATCGAACCCTAAGGAGGCATCTCCAAGATGCCAGGGAATCTTTTATTCCTTCCAATTGAGTGCTCAACGATGAAGGATGTCTCATCATTAAAGAATTGACCACTTTTTAAAAGGTTATTACTTGCCTAGGAATGGGGTCATGTAACTTTTTAAAATAAAGTTACTTATTAATCATCATTTAAGAAATTAACTTTTCTTTTTTAAGAAAAGTGCTTTTATAACTTTAATTTATAAAGTTATTTTATTAAATTACCAAAGTCATAAAAAATGACTAAGTATAAGATTCTCTTTGGCAAGTAGATCATCCCCAAACACTAGAATTCACCTGTGGAGATGGGTGTCAGGTGAATTTTCCTCCCTGATAGGTCACTCAAGGAGTGGGGACATTACACTCCTAGTGATAGCTTGGATCATTAGCATTTGAGCATATATATTCAATCTCAATAGTGGTAACATTTGGTACATACATAGTGCTCCATTCATTGTATTGATTTTCTTATACAATTGCTCAAACCTTCCACATCTAACTGAAACATCCATGTGATCTTTTTATGAGTGAGCTCTCACATTTGCACCACCTCATTTGTGCTTGTTATGTCTTCTTGAACTTTTATGTCAACATAATTTTATTGACACATTATGTCGTGTACATTGTTATTACCTATCACCTCTCACAAATACCTCAACCTCACATTTATATTTTGAATCCAAACACATCAATTAAGTAATAAGATTAAGTGTTCATGTAATAAATCGCATGTTAGCACTTTGTCATTGGTAAGTCCATCTTGATAACCATTCCAACAAGTGTTATTTAACAGAAAAATTCTTCACATTAGTAGCTACCATTCAATTCTTGGCACTTATTAATATCTAAGTGTCTTCAATAAACTTTTCTATTTTTTTGCAAAAACCATTATATATTTCATTATGCATTATCTGGAAAGACATTACAATGAACAATTAAAACACAAACCGATGTCTTGACAATAAAACCAAAATGCCAATGATTCTACTTAACGTTTAATTCTTTCATGTATTTTATGATTGACTCCTCATTGTAGCTTCTACACACTAGCTTCACTATCCAAGTCTCACCCAAAGCATGAGAAGTGCTCATTATCTTCCTTAGAGAATTGTACAAAACACAAAATAGAACTATAATACATCACTATTCAAGATAACACATTAGATTCACACGAAGAGAAAACAAACATTCATAATAATAATTATTTATATATTAGACCCAAACTTATCATATATAATGTGGGGTTATACATAAACAAGCTTTCCCCTATTCTCACAATATCTACATCTAAATTATACAAAATAATTACGTTTACAAATATGTATGGTGATCAAATATGTTTTACAAAATTTAGTAGGTTGCACAAGATGAAGCCAACAAGATGTCTCAAAGAAGTGTGGTCTCATCAACTGAAATGACTGCAAAATATTGAAAAAATAGATTTAATGAAAAGGTCTTGAAGTTTTGTAAAAATGTGTAAGGTCTAACTCTGCATCCCTTACCAATATCATCCCAAGTTTTGCCAAAATATGGAGTTTAAAATATGATACCAACATCTATCGAACACAATTAAAAGTAGATTTTTGGAGACATTGTAGTTATTTGTGCTTTGATATAAACACATGCAAAATGTGAAATCAATTGTAACGGCAGAAATTAAAATACTTACACCACTTAATATTTAATAAAAATAAAAATTTAATGCTGAAATTATCAGTTGGACATTCAGCAGAAAATCAGTGTCCATTAACTATGCATTGTCTGTTACATCAGAACACACCAAAGTATCGATTATTTACATATAATGGTGCAAATGAAATTAACAGACGAAAAGAACTAAAAAATAATAAATAGTAAAAAACCTTCCAAATTTTACATACATGTCTACCAGGACAGTTGCAACTGATTTGATAAAAATGCCCCTTTATGCTTTGATTTTTGATGGATATCCATAACTGTTTCAAAGCTCCCATAACTGTTTGAATGTAACTGCGGGCGGGAACAGGCGGAGAGCAAACACGGTTAACCTCAAACATACGGTTTATATATTAATAACAGAAAAAGAACGGACGGAACGGAGGTAGAAAAGTCAAGGAAGTGAAGAGATTATATTTGCATTTACAGCCGTCTGACCACGCATTACATTTGAAAAGTTTAACATTTGAATTTAAAATGCACACGGCAGTGAAAAGTCGGGCTAAAATCTGACGGAATTATTGATAAACAACTTGTGAGATTGGATTTTTTGTGTTTTAAATTATTACTATATTAATTATGTACTTTAAAAACAGTTGTTTATACAATAATATTGTTACTGTGGTTTGAAAAAGATAAAATTCAATAAGGTTTTTACAGATCCACCTCTAGAAATAAAGGAATTTAATGATAAGTTAAAAGGAATATTAGTTTTTAGCTGAGATGGTGATGACAAGTTGTCATTTTTGGATGGTTGTTGGTTCAGGTGGTGAAGTTAGGCTTATTTTTTTGGACTGTTGATAAGACTGGTGGGGAGGCAAAGTTAAAGTGGCCTTTTTGGATGGTTCTTTGGTCTAGGTGGTGAAGTTATGTTTTCCTTTTTGGATGGTTGATTGGACTGATTGGTTGACATCAAAGTATGATAACAATCATGTTTGAAATTTAAATTAAATTGATGATTCAGAGCTTGATAGATGGGACATGACTACCCAGGTTTGAGATCTCATGCATTCAGGTGATTTGAGCTGATTGTGGAGGATGATTGCTTAATTCAAAATTTGAGATCATTAATTGCACATCTTGTTAGACTCATCCTTTGACAAACTCGGAGGCAACATACAACTTTAAAATTGGCAAAATTAATGTAGAAGGTTGTACAAATATTGGCAGCGCGAGCAACATCTTTGGTGGATAAAAAATGAAGCATATGATGAGATCTCGACTATGGGAGTGCCCTCTTGATAACTCAGCAGGAGAAGATAGATTTGAAAAATTTGGGTGTTAGGTAATTATGATTTGGTATTGAGTTTCATGTTGTGGATTTTATACGGGATTTGGTAGCAAGGAAAGGACAAGTAGAGGATGGACATTTATTTCCAGATGATGTTAAAGGGTGTGTAGGCAGTGAAATACCATGCAGGAAATCAAATCAATTATGATCTTACATTTCCCATTCATTAGGGGGTGATGGACTTCAAATGACTCAAATGTCATATTTGGATTAGTGACAATTTCCAAAACTTAACACTAAATTAGAAAGAGTTGAATTTTTTGGCAATAACTCAGATAAAAGAGGGGGTGAGAGTATAGTTGTAGGGACGACAGTTGCAAAATAAAGATATGGATACCCCTATTTTTCTTACCTTTTCCAAAACACAAATGGTTTTTCTTGGTGAGATTGGAGATAAGAGACTAAAGGCTATCATTCAGTATGACCATTTGCTAGTATTCATGCAGCGAGGCCCATTCTTGGGGACAATGTCTTATCTGCGGATCACAAATATAGGGTCATAACATATATGTCTTCCATATTTTTGGTCATCTCTATGGATTTAGGTTTTAGCAAAGTAGAAGCAAAACTTCTATGCGAAAGGCTCTTAAAAGGGCAAGTCTTGGGGGACATTGAAGAAGTGTTGATGAATATTTCCGAATTTAAATGTATTCCCGTGCCTAAATAATTCTTCAAAATGCAACTTGATGTACCCAAATTCCCCATAATTCTAATTAATGATGAGGAGGAATACCAAGACATTTGGTATGTGGCAACCAGGGTTTTGGAATTCCTACAAAATTGAACATAGATTGAGACTAATGAAGACCCTGGGTGGATTAAACCCTATGTCTATCTGAAGGGTCTCGAATGAGATATGCATGCTAAGGACATCCATCTAGATGAGGTGGAAGAAGACAACTAGTGAACTACTTCAAGGTTTTTTCTGTGGTCAGACAAACTTTGTTGAATTTTCTTAGTCAGTGGTTAAGCTACTAGTGTTTGGGTTTATGTATAGGTAGGTTTAGGATGGTAGTAGATCCATTTTTTGGTTAGCTAGGATCTCTTTTTGGCTTGACAAAACATACTTTATGTCTCCATTAATCCGTTATATTTTAGGATATCTTTATATGTTTTATGGACTCTGTTTACTATTTCAAATTAATCTAATGGGAGTTGTCCCTTCCATCAATTTAACTACCAAAGAAAAAAGGAATTTAAATATAATTTATTCATCTTTTATCTATTTTATTCATCTTATCACAAGGTTTGGTGCAAGAGTAAGAAAGAGAAAAGTTAACCAAATGATTTAAATAATTTTTTTGAAAATTTAAACATTTGAAGAAGTCAAAACTTCATCAACAAAATGGTTAGCCACCAAAATTTCTTTTATCGAATTGAATTTCTTTTTGCCAAAAATATCTAATATGAGTTTGATAATCTTAGAAAATTTAATGATTTATTCCACACCGAAGTTACCAAAGAGTTAATAAAAGACCAATATCTTAAGCCACCAAAAGTATAGAGGTAAAAGTGAGATGACATCCCAAGATCGCTCAAAATTCAAATAGAGAATATGCATGAACTAGATGTTGATTCCAAATATGCTACAACCGTCTTCAAGGACACTTAAAAAAGGATACAAAAAGAGATAACGATCTACATACTTATCGTTAATCCCAAAGGTATTTTTTAGATAATGTTAGTTTTAGGATCATGAAATGAATGGATTATGATGGAATTGTATCATAACCCAAAATTTTATCAAACTTAATTACTATTAATAGTTGGACATGTTTTGAAATAATTAGAATATAAATTAGAATTTTGACTATTGACTTTATGATTATTTTGAAATTGGTTTATGAATCAATTAATCACATGGTCTTATTTGAATTGCATGTAAATTTGAATATTATTATATGTGCTAACATATAAATTTACATTCGAGTTTATGAGTGATTGATAGGTATGAAGGCAAAGATGTGGCCTAGGTAGAGGTTTCCTATCCTTCTGACAGTAGATGGACTGATGTAATACACACAGTTTGTTTCAATGCATACTATGATTGATGTAATACACACAGTTTGTTTCAATGCATACTATGATTGACTAACAAGATTTTTCTGTTTTAAAACAATGTTATTGTAATCTACTTTATGTTATTACCATTGAATTGAAAGGAGAGACGATAGCTATTATATTAATTATTTTTTTGATGCCAATAAAAGAAAATAGAATGTGTTATTTGATTAGAGTATTTTTATCTTATATAATTTTGGATTGAATTCGTAGTTATTAAGAGAAATTTAAAAATTGAATACATGTTAAATGCGTAACATAATGCATCACATAGGTGTAAGAGAAAATTAAAAAGAACTAAACCCAACAAAATAGCCACGCGTACCGTCCATACAAATTGGAGTAGAGTGGAGACTTGAATTCTCCACAATGAAAGGGAAGATGGGAGTGGGAATTCATAACAATTTGGAGGACATGCGCTTGGGGGGGCACGGATAACAAATTCTAAGTTCGGCAATTATTTTTGAGTTTAACATACAAAATAATGATCTGCATATGGTTAAGAAAAGGATAGAATGTGCCTTAATGCTTAGTTTTTTTGGTGGTAGCATTGATCATAATTAACGATCAATCTTAAATATTTATAACTAATATTTCATCTTTTTGTAATCAGAATTAGAAAGGATATTTTATGTTATTTAAAGGTAAAATTTAAATAATAATAAAAAAAGCGCTAGTGAGAGTATTGAGTTAAAATATGAAATTCTAGTATTGCATTAGAGTATTTTAATATTTTTATTTTATTTTTGTTTGATTAATCTATTTAAATTATTAGAATAAGCTTCAACATAAATAGATTGTAATTTTATTAAAGGCATTGGTTACAATGTATTGAGTTATTTTGTGAAATAAGAGATTATTGATGGCATAAATAGAATTATTATTTTGGGTTAGAGAAAAGGAAATACGTCATATTTGATCTTGATCAAAGATATAAGAGAAATGTTCATTAAATGATAATAAAGGTCTATTATAAACTAGTCATATTCTCCATATATAGAATTATTATTTATTGACGAATCGAACCATTCTTGATATCAAATATTATTATAGTAAACTAGCAATATTATTCTTAAGTGTTCATGAAAAGGGTAGTTTTTTATTTGTATTTTGGTGGCATTATGTATGTTAAATGGATGAGTGTTGAATATGGGAAACAAGGAAGGGTAAATCTCGAAACTTGATTTACCTATCAGTAGTCGACATAAAACTTTGGCCAAAGTATTATAAATCAATTTGATACTAGTTGATTTCCTTAGTCCTTAAAATATCATGAAAATTAAGTTTGCATGATCATAAGTGTTAGTTAGATATTTTCATGCTGCAATAAAATTCCATCTCGCCTATCGGTTCTAGTCAACTAGGTACCTCGTGCAAGGGTTAAGAGCTCTTGTACATTAACAACACCAAGGAAGCAATTGCTTCATGGCTGGATGGAAAAAGCATCTAGACCACATTTTTGTCTAATAGGTGCAGATAGAGAGGAGTCCCCGGTGACTGGAGATATATTGTTATAGTATTTTAATATTTATCATTTAATATTTTTTGAACTTATGGTCATTTTGAATATGATGTAATATCGACCTTGTGGTCACATTGTATATGTAATTCAACCTATATGGTCTCACATTTTTATTATATCTCGGGTAGAGAGAATGTTGTAAATTTAAACTTTGACGCTTTTATTTCTTAAATTATTCAATTTTTAGAAATTATGAGGAATTACTAGATTTTTATTTATTATGAAAAATTGTGTCTTTACAAATTCTATTGGAAATGTACAAGCTAGGAACTAGAGAGCCCATTAAACTAATAGTGACACTAATGAATTAAGGCCTTGCATATGTTTGAAGTGAATAAAATATAAATGGTGTTGCAAATGATATGGTTATAAATAAGTCATATCAATCAATGCAATTATTTCAATGTTCTTATTGCAATAGGAAAGTGCATAAAAAGGAAATGTGTTGGGATCTCCATCTTTGTAGTATTGTTAGATTGAAGAACAGTAGAATAAAAAAATAATAAAAGATTATTTACAAATAAGTATAGATGGAATTGTGTTTCTAATTGCCAAAATATTACAAATATGATCAAAAGGTTTTACAAGCCCAAATGTTCGCATACCAAATAAAGTAGTACTTAAGAAAGGTTTAAATCCTTTAGTCGGGTACCTCTTTTTTGCTTGTTATGATTCAAAGTTGGTAATAAGTGGATGTATAAGACTAGGTGTAGCAATGTTCATGATATTACAAAATATAAGAAAAAGGGAGTTCCAAACATTCAATTTTTAAAGATTCAATATCATCTTGTTAGTTCATTCCACATTATGGTGGGGCATGTTGATAGGTGATTCTGGCATATTTTTTGATGCAATCTATAATTCACCAAGGTTTCCTAAGTTTACATGAATGTTATTCTTAGATGCATTCATTTTAGATTTTTAATATATAAACTCATCTTGCACGGTCAATATATGAAAGGAAAATAATTAAATTTGTTATTATTTTCTTTAATATTATTTTTCTTATTATTTGAAACATAATCTATAATGAAGACCTTTATGTTGAGGCACAATCAATATGTAAGCAATTTATAAGTTGAATAGAAAAATATAGTTGTAGCAATTTTGTGTGTGCTTTCTTCTATCCCCACAATGTTTCCATACTTGCTTAGACCTAGTTTACACAATTCTTGCAAATATTGATTGAACCATTTCTCCTTCTATCAAGCATAAGGCTTTTACATCTGTCTAACTATTTTCAAAGTTATGAAAATCATTCTCTACTTGTATCAAAACGTTATATATTATTTGGTCAATAGAACCAAGCAGATTATTTTGTACTAAATCTCATACATGTTTTTTTTGTTTTTTTTCTCATGCCAGCATACATTCTCTTTGTATTTGTTTTTATTTATGTACACTACTACACATTAGCAAAATATCTACATTATGTTTTATGTTCTCTAAAAACTTCATTTTCTAACCCGTTCTATAACTATTTTGATGATTTTTATTATATAAAATGTAAAGAGCATTTACAAATGTAAGGAGAAATGAGCTTATATCTCATGTCATTGTTTATGTATAATTTTTTTTAAATTTAAGTATGTTCTTATGTAAATTATTAATTTGGAGAAAAATATAAATCAAAATATTTCCCTATTTCAGTGAAGGGGCAACTTTTTGTTGGGAAATGATACATGACTTCACAAAATAATTTCTTCTTTTAATTTGACTATCATTTTTTCTCCATATTTTATATGCAAAAATTATTATTAAGAATTTGATTGAAGAATATCATTTAAAATAGTTCTTTAAAATACCCAACAAAATTTTATATTCATGAAACCACCAGATTTACAAAATTCTTAAATTTAATTAGACATTAATAAAAGGTAAATCAACCAACTGAACAAAATTAAACAACCCCATACATAAATTACACA
Organism: Cryptomeria japonica; assembly: GCF_030272615.1. NCBI lineage: Eukaryota > Viridiplantae > Streptophyta > Pinopsida > Cupressales > Cupressaceae > Cryptomeria > Cryptomeria japonica. The sequence goes on along the minus strand of NC_081409.1, from coordinate 717,622,850 downwards.
ACCCCGTAGAAACCTGCCCATTTATGGCTTATATAAATTATCAAATTCATTCGGTCGACCTAGCTCAAGTACATTGATGATGAAATGTGTTGCCTCATTGTTAGAGAATTTAAAGTAATTAAACACTACCAAATCTTTTCTCCACATCAGCATATGTACTGAATAATTATCAGTAGAAGAGTGAGTGGTGTAAGTATGACCAAGGAATGGTACTTCAATCTAGCAAGATAGATTCGTTACAAAGAATAGCCAAATTGCACCACTCGGCTTCACATCAGTGAAGTAACATTTCTTTATCTCGACCTTCCAAGAATACATTAACTCCTCCAAAAATCGACCTCTAGCTCTTTCTATACCTTTTCTCTTTGCACAATTTAAAACATGAATCATTCAAAAATGAAATGTCATTCAGTAGAAATGCAAAAGAAGAGTCATTTCCTTCATATATATGACTGTTTTTGGAAAAAAAATGTTATGATGTCCTTATTTTGATGAAATATAGGGGAGAGGGTCCTTATTTTGTTATGATTTATTATCATTAGTGTCTTTTTGCCCTAAGATCATAGAATGCTTTGATAAGGCAACCCTTATCCTGATTTATCGAAAAAAATATAAAAAAATAAAAATTAAAAAAAATAAAAAAAATGTTAGCTCATGCAATCAATAATATATATTCATCCATGAATCGTCTAGAAACAAAGTATATTGGTGCTTCATAAAAACCAACTAGAAATAGAGCATTCTAGTACATGTGATTCATATTGCAACCAGTTCTCATGATTCCTAATGATAAATTAATCTATAACTTGAATCATGTATGTTATTTCATATTAACTATTTTTCTTATTACATGTTAGTTTATTCATTCAAATTATAATATTTTACTCATAATTAATTTTCTAGCAATTCTATTATATAAACTAATTTTCTTTCATATATATATTTTGATTTACTAACACAATTGTATTTTATCTTTTATGTTTTCAAATACTTTTGTGTTAAAGCTTTTATTTTATTGACGTACTTTTTTCAAAATCATAATACATGAACATGGATTCTTCACTTGAGTAGTATTGCATATCTTTTAAATGTTATTTATTTCACATTTTCATTTATATGTTTTAAATATTTTTGTCACACAGTGGCACAACTCTACTTATATGGGAGTAAAATGTATGGTAAACAATGGCATACATTAAAATTTTGTCCTTATAAAGTTTTCAAATTTTCTTTTTCATTTTTATACTAAGTTGTTGGACATTCTATCCCTCTTTCCTAATAAAAAGGGGATAATAGAAATTTATGTTTTCTATTTCTATGCATTTATATTTTTGTGGTGTATTTCTAGTGTTTTAATATCTAATATGTCTATTTCAGAGCTTTTCCATTCATTTATTTTTAGGCATTAGCATGAGTGTACAATTTTTGTACGAGATTCTATGACTATATAATGTTTTTTGCTAAAAAATATTTGATTGACTTTCATTATATTTAACTATCATTTTCTCAAGCTACTAAGTTTTTAATAGTCCTTTCTTAATTTCTTTTAAAAAATAGCCTTGTAGTTGATTTAGATTCTAATTAGTAATCACTCTTTCATCCCTATACTTTAAATTGGTTTTTGGAATCTAAACCTCATCCTCTTGCATCTTTCATACAAATCTATAAAAATTCAATATTTTACAACTCTAAGTACTCAGCATCCTCCATTTTCATTATAAATATATTTCCAACTTCAAGGGATATTTTTTTATTCTTTCTTCTTCATGTTTCTTTTATTATCTTGTAATTCATTTTTCCCTTTGGCATTTCTAATATCGCATCTCCCCAAAAAGAATATATATACACTAGGACAATAGTTTTGTTGGATGCCTTCACAATGTTAAATGCAAGAGTTTGGTGTGATTGTTCATTTGTATTTTATAAATTTTACAAAATCCTTATTTTTTTACCTTATAAGAAAGGAAACACAATACAGTGATCTCATTGTTTTTTTGGTGGAGACTTCATTTTCCAAGCATTCATGTATGCTTGAGGAATATATTTAATCCAACTATGTATTCATTTGAAAGATCTAATATTATGGTTAGCACAAAATTATATGGTTCCAATTAAATTAATTAAAAAATTTAAAGGTTTCTTGAAAAAGATTTAAAAGAGAAACATAGAGACATGAGTCATTATGAAAAATAGGGTAAGGTGAATGTGAATGTACCTTAAGCTATTACATGACATGAAGGAAGAAAATAGCATGAATTATTACAAATTGTAAAGTGAAAAGATGAAATAAATCAAGTTGCAATGATGGAGGTAAAATTTGTAGACTCAAATTTTGTAGATTACATAATAGAAAGTATTCCAGATGAGCATCATAATTGGAGCTAATTAGAAAATTGACAATATAATTTAACTAGAAAAAATATATAAGGGTTTGTTTGATTAAGATAATAAGATTTATAATTTTGTAGACAAGTTCAGAAAGAATTCATACGATTTTATGGCTATAGACAAATATAAGAATCACAAACAAGATAAACCATACCAAAATTAAAGACCATAAATTGAAAGAAATTAATAGGTAAAATAATTAAAAGTAATTAAAAAAAAAAATACTTTTAAAATTATAAAAGGAATATAGGACTCTTAGGGACAATTTTATAAGAGAAAACAAGATCACATGATACAAACAATGGAGAAAAGGGGCATAAAAGCTATTAATATCCTAAGATCCCTGTCATCGAAGACCTATAAAGTTATATCAAAGATTACACAATTAATTTTATTTTAGAAGAAATGGATCATAATAAAATATATTGATAGTCTCCTTTTTTGTCAAAGAAATTCTAATTGGACATTCTACTTACCTTGTGAGATTGGAGAAGATAAATTTGATAAGAAAAAGTGTTATGTGTGTCTTCACTATTAATGATGATCAAAAGAAAGGATGTAGACTGTAGAATCTTGGTGTGGAGCATATGTCCACATCTAGGTATATCAAGTTTAATCAAAAGTTTGAGGATATGATAAAATCCTCTCCAAAACCTTAATCAAAAGTGAACATAAATAATGATGTATTCTATAGTACCTTTGAAATATATTAAAATTAAAAATATATTCTAATTCAAAATTGATAAAGTTATGCAAATTTTAGAAAATCTACAATAAATTATGTTTTTTTTCTCTTTTGAAGATATTTAACAAAATAAATAGGTAAGCTAGATAGTTATTATTAAATATCTTCATAGGATTGATGATTATGAGATTCCATGAGTTCACCTAACTATTAGAGGATATATTGGTGCCAGATTGGAGCTTAGACAATGGATTGCTCAATCAATCTTTTATTGTCAAGAAGGTAGATGACTTTTATTGGCAAAATCAAAGAAAAAATAATGAAGGAGGTACTCAATGAGTCATATTTTGTCATTTTCAAAGAAGTCAAAAAACATTTGGGTGATGAATTCATCATAACCAATCATAAGTATAGGGTTAACATGGAGATCCCAGTGGTTTTCGTCACCACCCTCCTCCATTTCAGGCTTCCAAAGAATAAAATAGAGACATTATGCAAGAAAGTCTTCAAGGCAGATTTGCTTGGATATTTGAGTTATGCCCTGAAGAATATTGATGAGAACTTGAAAATTTTGATGCCTCTGGACTACAATGTCATGATTAGAAATGGAAAACTACCACCTAGGTTTCCCATTTTATACTTTGAGGATGGGAAATGTTTTGAAAGCAAGGGAATTCATAATAAAGGACAATGCTAATTTTCTTTGGGCCTTGTTTCGGTTGACAAAAATTATTGAAGAAAATTGGATTAAGAACTATCTTTAATTCCACGTGGTTTATCATAATTTTCTCCTGCAGATTGGTTGGCAGACTGGGAATCATAACTTAAATATGTCATGGCTTGTGGGGGTCCAGAACCCCTAGAAGTGATCGATTGCTTCCCAAAACTACAAGAAACAGTTTGGACTGACAAGAAGATTCCAGTGATTGTCGAATGGGTGGAAACTTTGAATTCTCCAAGACCTTCACCTGCTAGGTGATTCTCTAGCATAATAGAGGCAATCATGGCTGGGTTTTGTTATAATGTTTTTTCTTTTAATATTTTCAATCTAGTTTGAAATAGTTTCTAGTTAAGTGAAAGACTCTGGTTTTTTGAATAATTTTTGGTTTATGCCCTAATCTTTTGGCTGAATCAAATATGTTTAACATTAGGTCATGTATTCATCAGATTGGTTATAACTTTAATTATGGATTTATTGCAATTATATATTTAATATTATCGGCCTCAGCCCTTTGATGGTCAAAAATATAAAAGTGACCATAATTGTAAATCTTACTTCCTCTAATGTTTTGATTGTGAAAATATTAGAGTTAAGTTCTTTGATTGTTTCTACTTGTTATGGTTCTCAAGTTAAAACTTCTTATTGTTAGTGTGAATAAGGATATTTCCTAACTAGTTCCTAGTTGGAACCTATTTCATTTTAAGTTTACTTAGGACCTAGCTTGCATTTATGCTAGTTCTCATAGATTCACTTTATGTTTAACTTGTTATTTAAAAATGTTCATATGATCATGTTAGTTATGCCAGGCAACATTCTAAAAGTTATCTTATAATGGGGCCACGTCTCATTATTAACTTTCAAATTATAGGCATTTATTCTATTGCATCATGCTAGCCCTTGTTCAAAACCTTCATAAGATCCTATGCCTTGGTGGCTACCATCTTGCCAAGCTTGGTGTTGTCTTGTCTCTTTGATGTTTTGATGAAAGAATCTTTTGTTTTTCTATAATTTACCAAGAGTATGATCATAAGTTAATACTTGCACTGAAGTGTAGGCTAAATGTACTATTGTCAATTGTATCTTTTATAGCTTCACAATTAGTTTGGACCTCCTTTGGTGGTTGTGTCTAATGTACCTAATCCATATCTAATTGTGCTCCATACATCATTGTTTCAACAATCATAATCGCATCAACATCTTTCAAGCAATATCAAGTCCATGGTTTCATATCTAAGGTACATTTTGTCAATTCAAGCATTTTCAATGTTGTTCTAACCTCTATCCTTTTGAAGACAAATTCTTTTACAGCATCCATTGCTAGCTATCATGGAGGTAAGGACACCAACATGGGGTTTGACTTAAGGCAAGGCCATATGCAACACAACTATTTTTTACTATTTTTATGTATGTAGGTTCAAATCTAATCTTAGAGAGCACTACAGGTGTGTAAACAAAACAACATACATTCTTATATTTAAAATAGGCGAAAACACCTAGACTAGGGTGCCCTCTACACTTTTTGGCTGAATTTTAGGGAGATGGATCTATAAGACCTTCTGATAAGGAATCTAGAATTTTTGTTGGTTACAAACATCTCAAACCAAGCCACCAAAAAACTATTTTCAACATTTCCAATCTCAATTTTCTACCACAGGTTCCTTTTTGCATCCTTTTTCAGATCTAAGCTACTGTGTTGATTGACACGTTTAAATTTTAATATTATTGTTGAAAGATGTCACTTTCTTATCATTTGGCCCATATCTTGTATACTCAATTCCAATTGCACATCCCTCAAAAAAGGATCAATTAATCAAAGTGTTCAACTATTCTTTTAAGACTAAAGTTGAACCTTATTTACTATTTCCCAATGATCTTATTTGTGAAAAATTGAGAACTTAGTTTGCATACATAGGCTAGGATCCAAATTTCCACCAAATTAGCATGATATGTTTCTAGAATTAGTATTGTATTGCAAAGCCTCTATATAAAGAGGTGATATATAATTCATTCGGTCTCTCTTGTCTTAGATTAGTTGATCAAATTATGTAATCATGAGTAAAATTTGACAAATATCATAACATTAGATTTAAAGCTTTATGATCATTTTATCAACTCAAATAAATAATATTTTCTATCAATTTTTATGTTTTGTAATTTTTTCACTAACCTTGAGATCTTGTACCAATTTATTTCTATTATGGTGGAGGTAGTCTTTGAAGTTGTGGGTATAATTAAGAAAAAGACAGTCCTGATGGTAGTTACCATAGTTTGGAAGCTTATCATTGAACATTTCTTTTTCTTTCTATAAATTATTATGCCCATTTCTATGGCCGCAATTCAAAACTCCAATGCAATAACCCTTGGGTGCAGCCTTTATGTCTTAACAACTATGTTACTAGAAACATTATGAGAAATCAAAATATTGAAAAGTTATGTTTAAGAAAATAATTTTATATATATATATATACACAGTTTTTATCACATATAAATAAACATATATTAATATATAGGTAAGTTTTCATTCTCTAGAGAAATTTTATCATATATATATTTCGTCCTGCTAAAAACACAATTTATCAACAGATTTATTAAACACAGAAGAAATAAAGGGGAAAAAAAACGTTCTAGAATTCTTTCAGGGGAAAAAAATGTTTTAGAATTTTTCAAGGTAAAATAAATGTTCTAGAATTCTCTTAGGGAAAAAATTTCTAGAATTCTTTCAGGTAAACATAATGATATGTTTTTATGACTCACCAGATAGCCACGGAGAGATGATAACTGATTCCGCCATGCTCTCTCAATGAATTGTCATTGATGAGACCTACCGCATCTCGACCAACGCATCGACCTAACGGAGATTTGAAAACAGGATAACTGTTCCAATAGATCCAGACCCTCAAAGTTTCGCAGTTTCCAACACACATTAGCTTTAATAACTTGTATTGATTTCAGACCTTCCACATTAAGTTTCCTTAGTTCACCACATCCGCTTATGTCAAGAACGTTGACTCTTGCTAGGTTAGAGAGGCATGCCAGTCTTGTCAGCTTTGAACAGTTCGTCAGTTTCAGACTTATCAGATTGTTTGGTAACCTTCCAATCTTTGTCAAAAAACGATTGTAGGAGAGATCAACAGTTTCAAGTTTGGGAAAAAGACTTTCGGTCTGACGAATGTCCATCTCTAAACTGTACCTATGTCTTATGATTAAATCTGTTAGCGATTTGGATGAGCACTCTGACCAATACTTCCCTGCGCCTCAGAACTATCCAGAGGCATATTTCGTGGATCCACTCCTGTCAGCAACTACTCTAAATCAAGTAGACAATTCTGAACATCCAAAATTTTCATATTCGCCCATGCAATTGTTACAGGTAACGCTATCATTCCACAATTATATATTCGGAAACTTTCCAAATGTACTAACTTTTCAATAGAGTTGCCAATAAGAAGTAGATTAGTGCACCCTATCAGAGTCAAATCTGTTAACCTGCTCAAATTATATAGAGAAGATGGCATCTCTGTCAATCCCGAGCTCAGTATATGTAGTTGTTCCAGATCTTCCATCTGTTCAAGATTGTGAGGCAATTCCCTCAGCTCAGTATGGACCACATTTAAATGCTTTAAAGACTTCTGAACCTCAGTTCCTTTGGGCATTTCCCTTAGCATGGAGCAACCCTGAAAGTCGAGGTACTCAAGCGTGGAGATTTTTCCCAAATCTTGGAGAACAAGCTTCCTGCAATCTCGCAATGCTAAATATTGGAGTTGCAATAATTCTTCCGTAAAAGAATCTGGCAAAACCTCCAAATCGCTGCACCCAGATAGATCTACATGTCTTAGATTTCTTACTTGCTCAAATTTAATTGGGAGTTATATCTTCAGGCCTGGAATATTTTTTAAAACCATCTTACACAAACTCTTGAAGTTGAGCTAACCACGCCTGAAACCACTGTACAATATTTTTTGGAAGCTCCCGTGACTCTGAAATCTCTGGAATCTCTGAAGTTGAACCATATGTTTACTGTAAACGACTGTTGCGCTTCCAAAATCTCCATTGAATGCGACTTCTAATGCACGCAGCTGCGAAGGAGGCTGCGATTACAACAGTGGTTTAATTGCTATCAATATTACAGTTACAAAATGGAAAAGCTCTGCTCTAATTTAATCGTTGGCTGAGGAAGGATGCACATACCTCACGATCATCAAACAAGTTGTATAAATTTTTAGGACTAACACCATGAAGTTCCAACACTCTTAACTACGCATTGAGACGAGAGAAGCCATTGAAGTGAACTACGCAATGAGCGCAGAATGATTTGAAGTGTCCTTTTATCCACTGAAGCGAAGCCATGTCAAGTCTCCGGACACACTATTGAGTTGCTGCAGGATAGTGGAATTTTGAACAGCTAGAATGTTTAATCCGTATATATCTTGATTTTGCAAAAGTACTGCAACAATGGTATTCATCTCTACGAATTCCTCGTACATCGTACTTTTGCTTGGAGACATGTCAACAAAAAACCTTAATGATGGAAGGAACGTGGCTGATCAATCAGCGGAGATATAATATGTTAATTTAAAATAAATAAATAAATATATATAATGGTAAATCATGAATAAAACATAATATTTTATTATTAATAATGATACATTTCGTTTGTATTTTATGATTAGATAAAATACTATTTGGTGAGTAATGAAAGAATGGAAAAGTGGATGAAGCTCAGAGTAAGGTCTATACTAGCATTGAAGAAAATGAAATTATTGAAAAGAGTAAAACAATATAGATGAATTAGAATCTTCATTATTATTATAGAACAAAAACATAGGATTGTCCAAAAAATGGATAAATGCATACAAACATTAATAAGTTTTCTTCATTCTAATTTTAGAAAATTACACTAATGTTTATCATAAATGAACTGAACAAATGTTGTGTTGTATTAGATTTTTAATTGATTATCTAGATACTTATAATTAAATTATTAGCCCATAGACTTTTGTTATAAGTGGACTTGCCACTCTACATCCTCCCGGAAATGTTGTCACGCCTGAAAAAGAAGCCCGAAAAAATTGATGTCACCTGTAGAAAATTTATATACTGTTCATTTCGTGTCCACTATGGCCATAAAGAAATCCATGTTGGTGTTTATGATTCTCTATGGTTTTCAGCTTTGGTTATAAAAAGAAATCTCTGTCAGCATCTATGAAAGCGGAATCAATAAAATAGTTTTAAACGCTCCGTCTTCTCCGACTTCTGCTTCAGATTCGATCTTTCTCAAGCGGTTAACATGGCTATAAATTGTATTGCAATCCGTGATTAATATTCTTCCTATTTTGGCCTTAACTAATATCATTAAAACTACTTTTTAAATTTTGATTTTTTCAAATAAATTTATTAATATGGATATTGGAGAAAGATTTTTTTTAAAGATAGTGACAACAATAAATAAGTAATGGAGAATCTTGTGAAATATGTCTTTGCGTTCAAAAAGGAGATGTAATGCATCGACATCCTCTTTTGAGTGCTCTTATCGGCCACGAGGAATTTACAGAGGTCCTGCTAATCGACTCGCTATTTTGGCTAACAACTCCGGGACTGAGGATTTTGGTAGGGTCATTTCACGGACCTGCGATCAAGAGGCCTTCTTTGCAAAAACAAAATACTCTCTGGTTAATGCATCTAGGGCTCCCCCTCCTCTTTACAAGGGCTGGGATCAAGATTGGCATGTGGTTAGCCGCAGAAGGGCATTAGGGCAACCAAACGGTCTCAAAAGGATTTCCAATCACTGTCGAGAGGAGGGTTTTGTAAAACCCATCCAACCAAAGAGTTCCTATGCTCACTACATTCCTCCTCAAAAATCCCTGGGCAAATTATTAGAGGATAAGGAAACCTCTAGCCATCACAAGCACCCTATGTCGAATCCACCTTCAAATTCCCTAGCTACTCCTAACAGGTTAGTCATTCAAATTGATAATTACACCCAGGCTAGGTATCGAATGCACTGCAACGATAGAATGATCTTTGCTCGGTGGAAATGATGGGGGATCCCGTCAGAACAAATTGCTAACTGGGTATTATCTTCCTTCAAAAACCAGGTAAAAATTGACATCCTTCTTGATAATTTCTTAGCTATTGAATGTGGTAATCAGAATCTCAGAAATTCATTACTTAATGAGGATATATTAAAATTTAAAGGTCTAGGGTTTGATTGCTCGGAATGGCAACCTCTCTTTCTCCCATCTCAATTCAATTCATGTATGGTTAATAGAGCAATTTTACTTGATAAATTCCCTGTAGAATTACGCAATAATGACTTTTTAAGAATAATAGGCAACAAAATAGGTAAATTTGTAGAAGTCAAAAAATCAGCCCTAAGCTTCTTTAACCAGCTCTTAATTGTTAATATGAATATCAACATTAAATATTTAGAGCCTATAACTCTGAAATATGATAAATCTTGTTTAACCCTAGAATTACCCTTTTATAATGGCCCTTTCGAAGATTCTATGCCAAGGAAGATCCCCTCTGAGAAACCTTTCCCAGTATTGTCACTCAAGTCTAATGGCACTCCATTCAGATTCGTGGAAGGAGGGGGTTTTACCCTTGAGGGCTATAAGACTGATATTAACCCTAATCATCTTACCTCAAACCTATATCCTCATAGCTCCCCTGTTAAGACCTCTCGCTCCCCTCTTCCTTCCCTACTAACTATAAATTCACCTATAGATGACTCTCTTCTGGGGGATAGAGATCTGGAAGATGGTGAAATCAATGAGGTTATCCCCCAGAAAGAGAAGCTTGGCCTGACAAATTTGTCATCATCTAGCTCTCGCATTCCACCAAAGAGGCTGAGTCCCTTGGGGTCTCCCCCTTTAATGGAACTAATTGCCTCTTAGCAACCAGTAGAGCTGGTTAGGCTTTCCCTGGATCCAAGATTGGCATCCTTACAGGATCAAGCAATCTCTCTAATCTCAAGTATGGAGGGCCTTGAGGAGGCAGAGGTTTGCCCTCCATCCCTGAAGGCTATTTCTAATCCAATTGTAGAATCTGAGAATGATCGAGTGGCTAGGGAAGTTAACATCATTGCCAATTTTTTAGGGGAAGAAGTAGTAAATGACCTCATGGACCTATTAGTTGATGAAATCTATGATGATGAGGAGTTGGAAAGACAAGGGGATCTCTTTTTCAAAAATCTAGTGGATGTAACTAGAGTTGACTTAGAAACAGATGAACTCTTTGTAGCATTAAATAACTTAGAAAATGATAACCCTAAGTTTCTAGGCATCCTCAGCTCTGATAGAAGCAAAGAATCTCTTGACTATGCTAAACACAGTAAGAGAAGAGGTAGGAGATCCCTTGCTAAACTAAGATCAAAGGATGGAGAAGCCAAGGGTCAGTCTAAAATATCTAATCTTTTTAATGCAGGGGAGGGGAAGTTCCTCCCCATAGAGCCATGAAAATCTTAACTTGGAATGTTAGGGGTCTGAATGCCCCTAACAAACAGCGCATTTTAAAGCGTCGCATCTCTGATTCTAAACTAGATATAATGTTAATCCAAGAAACCAAAATGAACTCCTCTGACATAGCCCTTTTTGAGAAAAAACTAGGCATTAGAGAACTAAAGCACTCCCCTGCAACAGGGGCCTCAGGGGGCTTAGCCATCATTTGGGACTCTAGATTCATCTCATTTAAACCTTTAGAGATTAAGAAAAATTGGATGGGAGGGGAAGTAGTAAGTTGTAGATAACCTAAGATTCAAATTGATTAACGTTTACGGTCCCATCCAAAATAGGGATAAGGCAAGGGTGTGGGTGGAACTAGAGTCATTCGTCAGTAGTTTCCCAAATGATGTATGCATCATTGGGGGAGATTTCAATGCCATCACTAAGGTAGTAGACAAAAGAGGAGGTAGCAACAAACTTCCTCCAGTGGTTGTAGATTTCAATCATTGGATCAATAGGAACTCCCTATTGGAAATCTGGACGACAGATAATGCCTTCACCTGGAATAATAGAAGGCTTGGTTTCTGTAGAATTGCGGAGAAACTAGATAGGTTCTTTATTCATGGAGGGCTCTTGGAGCTTAACTTTACCCTGAATGCAGAACTCCTCCCTTTAGCAGGGTCCAACCATTTTCCACTCCAACTAATCTTATTATCTGACCACTCCCCTAAAAAATGTCCCTTCAAATTTGAGAACATGTGGTTCAGAGATGATAACTTTTTAAACTTAATTGAGAACTGGTGGAAAAGCTCTGTTTTCTCTAGTTCGAAGACGTTTATTATCACAAGCAAGTTAAAGCTTATCAAAAGGAAGCTCTTAGAATGGAATAGGACTAATTTTGGAAATATTTTTGATAGAAAACTCCTAATAGAAAATGATCTTAAGAATGTTAACATTGAGGTTCTTGAGAAGGGGATGGATGAACATCTCTTCCTCAAAGAAAAGGCTCTACTCTCTGATTACGAAGAGACACTCTCAAATGAAGAGATCTTTTGGAAACAAAAATCGAGGGAGACTTGGTTGAGTGATGGGGACCGAAATACTAAGTTTTTCCACAACAGTACTAAGCAGAGGTGATGGGTCAATCAAATTTCTAAAATTAAGAATTGCCAGGGTTCCATCCTATCTGAACCAGATGATGTAGCCTTTGAGGCAGCAAGGTTTTTTGATAAAATCTTAAATAATATTGAAGGCTCCAACCTCAGAGGCCAACTCAATATTACCAAAAACCTTCCAAAACTCATTAACGATGCCCACAACAAAATCCTATCAAAGAAATTCTCTGAGGAGGAGGTTAAATCTGTTCTTATGAAGATGAATCCTGACAAGGCCCCAGGCCCTCCGAATGGCTTCCCCACCAGCTTTTTCCAAAAATGTTGGGGTTTTATGGGGAGAGAGATCACGAACACCTTAGAAGATATTAGGAACTTTGGTAAGATTCTCAAAGAAATCAACAATACCTTCTTAGCTCTCATCCCCAAAAAAGAGAATCCTGAAACCTTTAATGACTTCAGACCAATAGCTCTGTGCAACACTCTGTACAAACTCTTAACCAAAACCCTAGCATCTAGGCTCCAGAATCTTCTCCCCATTATCATTAGTGAAGAACAAACTGGATTCGTAGCAGATAGATCAATCTATGATGGGGTTATTATTGTAGAAGTTGAGAAAGCCAACTTCACAGACCCCGAAGATCACCTGCATGCAAATAACCTGTCACAGAAAGAAGAGATGGAGACAAACAAGCAAGGGTGCTCTGAAAGCTAAAAAATGTATTCATCCAAGAGAGAGATAAATTACAATGATGAATCCTTATAAAAGGATATTGTGCAACCCTAAAAGAAACCCTAATAGGTAGACATTTAATAATTAATATAATTATTAAATGTCACAAATGCAAACTAAAGTGAAATCTTAAGAGAGGAATAAAGGTAATTTAATCAACATGATTAAATTAAAACCTTTACTCTAACACCCCCCCTTAAGATGAGCAAAAGTGTAGTTACAAACATGTGCAAGAAAGCAAAGGTAACTACAATGCAAGAAAACAAACTCAGAAAAGAGATCCCAGGACCTGAAACAACCACGATATCCACCAGAGTGCTGAAAAGAAAAAAAACTCAATAAAATATACATGGTATCAGAGCTCCAGACCTGCTGCTTCCTGTTCGTCTTCTGAAGAATTTGGAGCTACGAGGGTTAGATCTGACTTTCAGGTTTCGGTTGCATCAGATCTGTGTTTGTCTTCTGTTTTTTATTTTGGAATAGGGGGGTTTTTTTTCGGTGCACTTTGGGCCCAAACGGACCTCACCGTTGAGCTCGTAGCGCCCAAAAACCCCTATTTCCATATAAAATTCATCCGATTTGGACACAGTTGCTCCAGAAGGCAAAAAATTTTTTTGCCCCAAGGCCATACGGCCCTAGGGCACGCAGTTCGAGACGGGAAAATTCAAAAAAAATATATATATATATAAAAAACCGTGGTTTTTTGTTTTTCGAAAGGCGCAGCCAGTATATTATCATTGCGCGCCACCGGTGCGCAGCCCGACGGCCACCGCCGCCGGCGGTAACCCACCCACGCACCGCCCGCGCGTCACCTGCCGCTTGCGCGCCGCCATCCGCCCGCCCGAAGCCCGTGCGCCGCCCTCCGCCCGCGCACCGCCCCTGCACCGCCCCCGCGCCACTGCCTCTGAGCTAGCCCCTGGTCGCCCAGCAGACCAGGGGCTTATTTTTTTTTAGCCCTTGAGGGCTATAAGGGCCTATCTAGGCTCTTTTGGAGCTATTTTACAAAATCGGGCATAACTTGGGCGTCCGATCTCCGTTTTTCTCTGATTTTGCCGTTTTGTAGTGTTTTTTGCCAGTCAAAGTCAGAACAATTTTTTTGCATTCCAGGAGACGTAGAATGAGCATCCGACCTCCGTTTTTCGAAAAATTTATATTTTCGGAAAGCGTGTTCTGTGTACTTTCCAGAAATATGATTTTTTTAATCCAGATTCTGCTCCATGCATATTTTATTCAGTTTTTTTTGTTTTCAGCACTCTGGTGGATATCGTGGTTGTTTCAGGTCCTGGGATCTCTTTTCTGAGTAGGATGTCTCTACTTTGATTCTCGTTTCTATTTCCAGTCTTCTTATCATTGTAGCTTGTAATTATGCAAACACATTGAGATAAAGTGCCATAATGCATTGTTTACTTGGAATCTTGCATATCAAGTGCCATGAGGGGGTTGATGTTTGCCTTTGTTTGCCATCTTCCTTTGTCAAGTGAGTGTTCCTTCCACGACATTCGCCTCATGATGCTATGTTTCAGCACCTTTGATGTTCTTGGTTCTTCGTCATGCAATTATTTTTGGCTGTCCTTTTCAGTGTTCCTGTCCCTCTCCCACTTTCGCATTATGGGGAGGTTTATCCTGTTGGTTCTAATGCTTCCGTGGTTCGATTGATCAGCTCTTCAGGCTTTGGTTTCTCATGCCATTTGTATCTTCGATTTCAGTTGTTTTGCCTTGTTTGCCTCCTGATTCGAGTAGTGTCATTTGAGGGCACTCATGCAGATTACAGTCTTCTCTACCTGGTCATGTTCTAGTTCAGTGGATGTTCTTTAGATCAGCAGTTATTCTTTGACAGAGTTTGCATGTTCTTCATGCTTCAGTGGTGTTCTTCCATCTCTTTTTGGAGTAGAGTTTTGTTCCCATGTGGTTTTCTCTATTTCTCCACTTTATAGAGATTTGGTTGTAATTGGGTACCTGATCAGGCCTTGTTGCCGGGACCCAAGTTTACTTTCTTGCATTGTAGTTATCTTTGCTTTCTTGCACATGTTTGTAACTGCACTTTTGCTCATCTTAAGGGGGGGTGTTAGAGTAAAGGTTTTAATTTAATCATGTTGATTAAATTACCTTTATTCCTCTCTTAAGATTTCACTTTAGTTTGCATTTGTGACATTTAATAATTATATTAATTATTAAATGTCTACCTATTAGGGTTTCTTTTAGGGTTGCACAATATCCTTTTATAAGGATTCATCATTGTAATTTATCTCTCTCTTGGATGAATACATTTTTCAACTTTCAGAGCACCCTTGCTTGTTTGTCTCCATCTCTTCTTTCTGTGACAGGTTATTTGCATGCAGGTGATCTTCGGGGTCTGTGAAGTTGGCTTTCTCAACTTCTACAATTATAGCCCAAGAGGCCATTCATTCAGTCCAGCTCAATAGGGGCCCAAGTATGCTAGTCAAATTAGACATAAGCAAAGCTTACGACAAAGTTAATTCATGCTTCCTATGCAAATGCTTGGAGGCCTTTGGATTTTCCAAATCCTGGATCAACCTAATCTTTGAATGTATATCCACCCCCAAATTCTCGGTCTTAGTTAATGGTTCCTTGGAAGGCTTCTCCAGTAGCTCAAGAGGGCTCAGGCAAGGAGATCCTATGTCCCCCTTCCTCTTCATCATCATGGCTAAAGCCCTTAGTAGATCCATCTCTAATGCCAAAGAGGAAGGTGGGATCCAAGGAATCCCCATTACCAATGGCCTCCCTCCCTTTACCCACCAGCAATTTGTCGATGACACGATGCTTTTTAGGCAGGGAAGTGTAAGGGAAGCGAGCGCCTTCAAAGGTATTTTGGGGTCCAGGGATAAAGCCCTTTTCTGGTCGGATTCATGGGGTGGATATAAGGCTATTGATAATATCCATGACTTTGGTTCCACTCATATCCTTTTGGAATCTCATAGAGGACCCCTGTTAAACAACTATATCTCCCCTTCAGAGGCTGGGGCTAGTTGGTAGTGGATCGAGAAGGAAGATGAGGATATCTTGGTAAGGGATAAACATAAACTTATGGCAATTCTTAAATCAAGGAACATTGCTTTAGGTCAGAATGAGGACAAGCTCATCTGGGATGGCTCCATAATAGGAGAATACAACTCCAAGGATGGGTACTCTCTCATCTCCAAATCATTTTTAAGACCTATGACTGAGCTTCCCTTGAAACTTTGCTTGGATAAATACTATCTTCCTAAGGCAGGTATCTTCTCCTGGCTTGCGGTTCAGAACAAGCTCTTAACTGTGAACAAATTTAGAAGAATGGGGTATGAGGGCCCTAGTAGATATCCTCCTTGCGAGGCAGACGAGGAAGACACCAATCATATCCTCCTTAACTACCCCTTTGCTCACAAATGTTGGATCTGGTTCACCAACAAACTTGAATGGTCTGCGGCCTTCCCCCACACCATCTTTGGAATTCTCAAGGCATGGCCTCTCCTTAGGCATGGTTGTCTCTTTGAAGGTCTATGGACATCTCTTCCTTCTTCCATTATGTGGGAACTGTGGAAGGAGAGAAATAGGCATCTCTTTAAGAATGAAAAACTAGAGGTTCCAAGAATCATTAACAGGATAGAGTCAGCTATCACTGAGCTCTTGAGGAACCGACTGTCATTAGGCTCATTGAAGAATGCCTCTATCACTTATTGGGATGAAAAGATGAAAAGACGTTGGGAAGGCTTGTCCTTTCCTCCCTTTGTAGGAGAGGGTCCTATTGCAAGTCTTCGTTCAAGGGATGCATGCCCATGGCAGCCCCTAGGCGAAGGCTGGGTGAAGCTAAACTTTGATCAGGCTTCCCGTGGCAACCCATGGAAAGCAGGGATAGGATGTGTTGTTCATAATTGGGAAGGCAAGGAACTTGCAGCCCTTGCCTCTCTGATTGGCATCAACACCAACAATTGGGCGGAACTTATGGTCCTAGTGGAGGGTCTGCATTTATGTAGGAAACTAGGAGTTAAGAACTTGGAAATTGAAGGAGATTCGGCTATAATTGTCAATGCTCTTAGGAAAGGTAGTATGCCTAATTGGAGACTAAATACTTTGTTGTCAAAAGCTCTTGACTTATGCAGAGATTTTGATAGGTTCATAGTCAATCATATTTATAGGGAGGGAAATTAAAGAGCGGATTAATTGGCCAACTTGGGAGCAGATGGCATCAATCTCCTATCTGTGCCACCTTAAGGCAATCCCCTCTTTGGTTTTGTGTCCTAAGTGACTGTAAGCATGTTTCTCCTTAAATCCCCTTATGTTTCTCTTGCTAAGACTCTATTTTTAACCCCCTTATTTTCTCCTCTTCCTGCCCCTGTATTTTCAAATAGATTCTCAGACAAACATTCAGTTTGAATATTCCCATATATCTAGTCTCCCAGACTTTAACTCGGGGAGTTAGGCTCAACCCATTATTGGATATAATCATTAGAACACAAATCTCAATCATATATTTTTTCAGTCCTCTCCTTCATACCCATTTAGTCTTCCATCCTTCAACCCAAGGAGAGGCCCCTCGTCTAATATTTTTGTATATACTTATCTGGGTTTTATAAAACCCTCACCTTGATTCAGTCATCCATCCTCATATTCAGCCTCTCATCGGCATACATATATATATATATATATGTATGTAGGCTTTATCCCACATTCTTGCAACCCAGGATCCTTCATGGATTATCTGGGACTTATCCATCTCTTCATTTAGCTGAAGGTATATATGCCTTTTCCCATTTTTATAATTTCTTAGAGTCATACACTTCGATGGCATCACTTTATCTCCCTTCGAAATGTTATGTTTTATCGAAGTTTCCTTTGTTTTGATGAAACCATCATTTTTGTCAATGAGCCTTGTGGTTTCATCGATCTCCTCATTTTCACCAAAATTTTTACCTTACGTGTTCGTCGATCTAATGCTCCATTGTTTCATCGAAACCCTATTTTTGATAGGTATCCTTTTGTTGCTGCGTTTCACAACTGCCTTTTCGATCTTTAAGTTTATTGATTATGGATCCTCACTTTTCAGATTTTGCTTTGGCATCGATGAAATTACTTATTTCGAGGAAAGATGAATATCTTCCTTCGACCTTTTGTTTTTTACCGATGGCATGTCGTTGAAACAATAGGTGTACCATTTCGGTAAAATTATACATTTCGATGAGAGGTTAGTGTGCACCTTTGTTTCATCAATGTTACCTGTGTTTCGATGAAACCATCATTATCGTAAAGGAGCTTTGTGGTTTCATTGATCTCCTTATTTTTATCGAAAGCTTTACCTACGTGTCTGTTTCGATGTAATCCTCCTTCGGTTCATCAAAACCCTATTTTTCGATAGGAATCCCAACCGTCTTATCGATCTTTAAGTTTGTCGATAATGGTTCCTCATTATCCAGCTTTTGCATTGGCATCAATGAATTTCCTTATGTCGGTGAAAGAATAATAGCTTCCTTCGACTTTTTGTTTTTATGGATGGTATGTTTTCAATGAAAAATCTCTTATGTTCTATCGACCTTTTGTTTTTCGATGAACTATCACTATCGGTCAAAAACTTTAGTATCTCTTTGACATCATTCTTCTCTCGAAAAATCCTACTATGAAACCTTCCCCGGTTTCTTCGATCTCATTGTTTTGGTAGAACTATCTCCTTCGGTGAATTCTTTTCTTGTCCTACCAATACCGTAGTTTCTTAGACAACCTTGGTTCATCGATGAAACTTCCTTTGGTTTCTTCGACATACCCTCTATCGATGAAAATAGTTCTTTCAATAAGTCCCTTTTGAAGTTCACCAAGGCCTAAGTCTCCTCGATAAATCATCTCATCGATGAAACATCGATAGGTTTCTTCAATACAATAGGTGTACCATTTCGGTAAAATTAGTCATTTTAGTGAGAGGGTAGTGTGTACCTTTGTTTCATCGATGTTACCTTTGTTTCGATGAAACCATCATTATCGTCAATAAGCTATGTGGTTTCATCGATCTCCTTATATTCATCGAAAGCTTTTCCTCAATTGTTTGTATCGATGTAATCCTCCATCGATTCATTGAAACCCTGTTTTCGATAGGAATTCACAACCATCTTATCGATCTTTAAGTTTATTGATATAGTCTCCTCATTATATAGCTTCTGCATTGGCATTGATGAAATTCCTTATGTCAGTTAAAGAATAATATCTTCCTTCGACTATGCTTTCTACCGATGGCATGTTTTCGATGAAATATCTCTTATGTTTTATCGACCTTTTGTCTTTCAATGAAACTACCATTGTCGCTCAATAACTTTAGTATCTCTTCGACACCCTTCTTCTCTTGAAAATTCTTATCAATGAAACCTTCCCCAGTTTCTTCGATCTCATTGTTTCGGTAGAACTATCTCCTTCAGTGAAATATTTACATGTCCTACCAATACCGCAGTCTCCTTGACAACCTTGCTTCATCGATGATACCTCCTTTGGTTTCTTCGACATACCTTCTATCGATGGAAATAGTGCTTTCGATAAGTCCCTTTTGAAGTTCACCAAGGCCCAAGTCTCCTTGATAAATCATCTCATCGATGAAACATTGATAGGTTTCTTTGATTCAACAGGTGTACCATTTCGGTGAGAGGTTAGTGTCTACCTTTGTTTCATCGATGTTACCTTTGTTTCGGTGAAACCATCGTTATCGTCAATAAGCTATGTGGTTTCATCGATCTCCTTATATTCATCGAAATCTTTTCCTCACGTGTTCGTGTCGATGTAATCCTCCATCGGTTCATGGAAACCCTATTTTCGATAGGAATTCACATCCATCTTATCGATCTTTAAGTTTATTGATATAGGCTCCTCATTATACAGTTTCTGCATTGGCATTGATGAAATTCCTTATGTCAGTGAAAGAACAATATCTTCCTTCGACTATGCTTTTTACCGATGGCATGTTTTCGATGAAATATCTCTTATGTTTTATCGACCTTTTGTCTTTCGATGAAACTATCATTGTCGCTCAATAACTTTAGTATCTCTTCGACATGCTTCTTCTCTCAAAAATTCCTATTGATGAAACCTTCCCCAGTTTCTTTGATCTCATTGTTTCAGTAGAACTATCTCCTTCGGTGAAATCTTTACATGTCCTACCAATACCGTAGTCTCCTCGACAACCTTACTTCACCGATGAAACCTCCTTTGGTTTCTTCGACATACCTTCTATCGATGGAAATAGTGCTTCCGATTAGTCCCTTTTGAAGTTCATCGAGGCCTAAGTCTTCTCGATAAATAATTTTCTATTTTCATCTCTCTGTGTGAGGTTTTGGATTGACAGTCCCAATTATTGTGGAATAATCCTAGTATGGAAGACAATTTTTTTATTATCTAAAATAGAAAATTAAATGTTACTAACAAGTTTGGCAAGTGTTTTGAAAACTAACCTTGCAGGAGGAGCAAGGCCATCTTTAACAAGTGAAAGGATGACAGCTATGCTAAATAGGCTATAAATAACATGCAACCAATGGTAAATCTCAGGGCACAAGGAGATAAGGGCTTGTTAGGGAAAGAAAATATCTTCCCATATGTTCATCCTCAGCCCGAGGTGCTTCTGTATTGTTCAAAATTTGCTCATATTTGTAATAACTGTAGAAACTTTCTGGACTATGGTCTCGGGCAAGGCCGGAGGTTTTCTTGCATCGACTCTTTCGTACCGGTGCCTGCACGAGTGGGGTGATGTAAGCTTTAAATTATGATTAATAAAATTTCTTGGCTTCGCCTTCTTACCAATCAATAAAATAAAATAAATAAGTAACGGAAAATATTAAAAAATAAAAATTTAACTACAAATAATATATTAACATGGTTGAATAAATGATTTTAATGATGAGCTTATAATTTTTAGTTTTCGATTTTTAAGATTTAATGATTATTAATAATAAAATCTAAATAATTAATATTATGATAATAATAATTAAATTTTCAATTTTATTTTTTAAAAATAAATTTTTAGTAATAATTGATTTTAAATAATAGTAAGAGTTATAATTTTTTAAATATTTTTAAATAATAGTTAAGTAATTAGTGATTATTAATTATGAAAAAAATTAATTAAAAATTATAATAAATTGTTAATTAAAAATAAAATTTAAACAACATTAAATTATTTATTATGAATTATTAATTATTAAAAATTAAAATAATTTATATAGAATACCCAAGCATCCATATGTGTGGATAACGATTGCAATAATTAAACATTAATATTTCAACATTAATGATAATTTAATACTTATATTTTAATTAAGTTAATAAATAAATTCAATGAATTAACATTTATATTTTAGCATTAATAATTAAAGTTCAATAATTTAATATCAACTTTAATAAATTAACGTAAATAAATTAAATAATTTTGATAATTATCTTTAATAAATTAACTTCCATGAATTAATAATAAATTTTAATAAATTTCATTACTTTAATAAAGTAATCTTTACAAATTAAATAACTTTTTTAGTGTCAAATCATAAACTAATTTAAAGTTGGTGGTTTAGTTGTGGTGTTTGTGTTCTTCAATATTTATAAGGGATGAGGTCCTCATAATTTTAGATAGAAAATCTTAAAAACCTAACAATTTAATTTGTTGGATGTTCAATATTTTCATAGAATGTTCCATGCTAGCAAACCACATGTGCTAAATTATATTTTATATCCTATCAGCTTATCCTTGAATGTCTTATAGGTGCAAGTGCTAGTTCTATCTTTTGGTGAAATTGAGTGCTTATAAATAGGTCCGCTAGTGATTAAATTTTATTTAGTGCAAAGAATTGACACTATTGAATTTCTACAGAATGGTAAAATTTTATACTACCAAAAAAATTTAGCCGCAAATGTCTTGATTTTTAGAAATTCTAGTAGCGAGTGATCTTCATCTCTATAAATTCCTCTTACATCATACCACTGGACAGAGCCATGGGAACTAGAGACCTTATGCAATAACACAATTTATTATTTTATGTAAAATATATTTTTAAAACAATTATTATTAAATAAATGTATACATAATTTTAGCAAGCATGCATATTGTCTAAACAAAGGGGTTATGGTTATTTGAAAATGTGGTAGATGTATTAGAACCTTCAATACAACTATAGAACAAAAACAGGGGATTTCACAAAATAAACTTTATTGTACTTTGATCAAAATTACATTCATATAAATTAGAGGTGTGCATAACACTAAAATATTGGACAGTTGTTTTATTATTTTTCTCAAGCATTATCTTTAATTACCTACCGAGATAACTAAAATAAAATAGAGATACAACAATACTACATTAAAAAAGAAGACAACTATTATTTGCTTTTCTTTAAGCATTATTTTTCTTGACAAGAACCACATATATAGATAACCTTTACCAAGATAGGCAGGAGAAGCAATCTTTGGCAAAAATCCTTATCAAGTTATTCTCTGACCACATTATTAAATGCTATACAAGATGGTGTTTGAAGGTCTTCCAAGGTAGTAAACCAGGGACTTTAAGGAAATGAAGAAGTTCAGAGTAAGATAATGAGAGTCAAAAGATATAGAATTATTAGGAGGTTTGCAGGCTTCTAACATTTAATTTCCTTTGATATCAATGATCTTCGGAGGAATCCATCAAATTCTGAACTCTTCAAAAGGGATTTATTTTATTATTTATTAATCATAGGGGTTGGTCTTTTCTTGCAAGCTTGGAAACAAAACTTTCATCCAACCAATTGTGCTCTATGGCTACATCTTGGATACATCAAATTTTATAACTTCCCAAAGGAATATTGGGACATCGTTCTTTTGTTTGGAATTGGGAATAATTTAGGAGATTTATGAAAGTCGATGAAAATGTTCATGATGAGCGATCTCTTGATACATAAATGGGATAAATGGTGATCTCTAGGAGATTGAGACTTTTTTGGTGTGCTATGATCACTAGCCTAAAATCGTCCTTATTTGCAATTGTAAAAAATTAAAAGCTTATTAGATAATATAGAAAATCTTTCTATAGATGTTAATGAATGTGAGAGTAGCCAAAAAAAATGTAGGATTCATTTTTTGGGAAAATCCTTCTTATATTTGATGAACTGGTGATGCTTTAGAGAATATTTTAGGCACAAAAGAAACAAAGAGGAGTGTTGACAATAACTCAACCCAAAAGAAATTAATATTAGACAATTTGCAACTACAATAAATTGATTTTAATAAGTGCATGAATCTTTAATTATAGCTTGATCACATGATCAAATGATCAAATGATGAGAAATAAAGAATGCAATACAATTGCTTTAACAAAGAGTTCTTGGACATTATGAGATGTACTCATATGCATATTCATGCAAAATTCAAGTTTAAAGAATCTTTTGTTATCTCATTCAAAAATTGTGCATGTAGTTCTCATGCAAAGTGGGAGAATGAATATTCCAACAACCTCCATAATTTCAATCAAGAATTGACCCAATACAAAAAAAAAAATGATAATTTCCTAACTTTACTAGGCTTATCTCCTACCATGATGCATTATGGAACAATCTCTATTTTGACTGTAATTTCTTTGTTTCTAACACTTAAAAGCCTATTCCAAGGCTTGGATATGTTTTCCTCACAACACCCCATAATAATGGGGTAGGCTAATTTGTGCAGCTTCTACAAGATCTACATCTTATTCATGCAAATTCTAATTTGTGATCTTCCTACAACTTACTCTTACAAATCAAGGGCTTCACCTTTTTCGAAGGTAGAGACAAATTATAGTAGATCTTCTTTTTGACGTTGGTCTCCTCTTTTAAGAATTGGCTACTCTTTTTATAAAAAAAAAATTCTTTGTTGTATGGCTGGACTCTAGTGACTTATGAACCTTTGGTTACAATTTTGAGTGATTCTTGTTTGATTTGGAGCAGTGGCAAACATTGAGCAATCTCCTTTTTTCTTTTGAAAAGAGGGGTAAAAAATTATTCAAAGAAAAGCTAGGGGAACAAGAAAGGGGCCCCAGGCCCACCAAGAAAGGCCAACAAAGGGCCAAAAGAAGTTCCAAGGGAACCCAGACAAAACAAAACTACATACTCCCATCCTCTAAAATTAACTTTTTTGAGAATTCTAGAATAATTGGTATGGAGGAAACCCCAATCATCCACATCCCACCCATCAATATTCATAGAGGCCCACTTAGCCAAACAATTAGCCACATGGTTCCATTGACGAGGAATATGTTGGAAAAAAACATAATCCAAGACAGAACATAGATCCAAAATCCTCTTGACCACCATTGCTAATTTCCAGCTAACATCATTGACATGGTGCTTATTCAACAAATCGATAACAATCTGAGAGTCAGACTTACAAACCATCCTCTTCCAACCAAGAGAAAAGCCCCTTTCAATTGCACTTATTAGAGTGCTTCCCTTTACAAGCAAAGAAGAAAAAACAACACTCCCATCACTAATCCTTCCAGCTCCACCTATTCCAATGTGTCCCGGATTGCCTCTAGATGAGTCATTTGTATTAATCTTTAGTACACCCTCCATAGGGGGAATCCACTTTCCTTCTCCACAATTTTTTTGCTTGGCCAACTTAGGTCTCCTGCCTCTAAATTGACATGAACCACTATCAACCAAATATTGATTCCTAACAATAGGAACATCCATATAATCCACAACATCTGACATAACACACTTGGCTGAGAGAGTCTCTTGAAGCTTACCGATAATATTTCTCCATAGAAAACCACCCCTCCATTTTAGCAGCCTAAAAATTCCAGCTATTTCTTTCCAGCCAGATTTTCCAGATAATGAAAGAAGGACCTATATCCTAAGCAGCCTAAAGGAAAGATGTCTTAGCAGGGGGATGACCTGGGCTATCCAAAAACTCAACAAAAGTAGTGGCATGAACACACCCATGATTCCATGCTACCCACCACAAGTGCCAAATCTCCCTAGAGAAAGGGCATTCAAAGAAAAGATGAGAAGATCATTCCTCATTATTATTATAGAGGACACAAATCAAAGGGCCTTGAAACCCACGCCTCCATAGATTATCGCAAGTGAGGCATCAGTTTTGAGCCACAAATCAAAGAAATAAATTGTACTTAATCCAAGAGAATTTATTCCAAACATTTTTCCACTAGGAGACACTCATGCTACCATATAATTGCATCTGCATTTCAAGATACCTCGAGACAGTCGAATATTTTCCTTTGGGGTTTGGGCCCCAAGAAAGAATATCTCTCCCCTTGAGTGAACTACACAATCTTCTTGCTAAAATTCTAGAAAACTCTCGGTGATCCACACTTGAGCCACTAGGTGGCCACTCTTGAGGATCCTTCCAGCAAGCCACCTCCAACTAACCTTGAAGCTTCATCGTCTTAAAGTTCTCCACCCTTCTCCAACTAGCACCTTCAAAATAGATGCTAAGAGCCTAAACATGGGGAAGTGAGACAAAATTGGTGGGTACCCATCCCAAGAGTCATGCTATAGATGAGCATTCAGGTCTCTGTTACAAATCCAAAAGAGTCCATCCTTAATAAGCTTTGATCCCCTTTTGAGAGTCTCCCAAATCATAGAACCTTTGCCTCCATTTTTTATGAGAGCAGATTACCAAACCAAGAGAATTGATGGGAGAGAGAATCAAACTACTTAATTAAACTGGATGGGGCAACTTGCAAAAAGAATCTAAATTACCGATTTCAGAAGAGTCACCCTTGCCACTATTGGGAGCCATGTGTTGGTCCAATGACTAACTCTCTTACAAAATTTCTCTAGAATCTCCTTCCAAAGATCGCTATGATGAAAACCAATTCCAAGAGGGGTGCCCAAATAGATCAAAGGGAGTAAGCCAATTTGAAACCTAAGAATGCAAGCAATCTTGTTCTAGATAAGCCTAGGAGTGTTAAAGAAGTAAATGGAGGACTTAGCCTCATTTATGCATTTCCCAAAGGCAGACAAATAGATGTCCATGGTTCTCCTAAATTTATTTGCTTCACTAATCCAAGCAAGACCCAATAAGGTTGTATCATCCACAAATTGGAGATGGGAGTGAGAGGGAAGAGTGTTGAACCAACGCCAGCTTTGAATCAAACCTTGACTGACCCGAGAC
Source organism: Cryptomeria japonica (assembly GCF_030272615.1). Taxonomy (NCBI): domain Eukaryota; kingdom Viridiplantae; phylum Streptophyta; class Pinopsida; order Cupressales; family Cupressaceae; genus Cryptomeria; species Cryptomeria japonica. The sequence continues at coordinate 717,596,668 of NC_081409.1, read as the reverse complement.
TTAATGAGTTGACCAAGTCCTTCTGCCATGATAATGAACATGTAAGGAGATAGATGGTCTCCTTTCCTAAGGCCCTTGGAAGCTCTGAATAATTAAGATGGTTCCCCATTAATAAAAATTAAAAAGGAGGTGGATAAGACACAACTCATGATCCAGTCCACCCACTCATTACCAAACCCAAAAGCTAGGAGGACATTTACACAAGAAGGACCAATTGACTCTCTCATAAGCCTTCACCATATCAAGTTTAATTAATATGACCTTTTCCGCAGAGGTAGCCATGGAGTGGATAGCTTCTATAGCAATGACAATCCCATCCAAAATCTACCTTCTTGCAACAAAACCCCTTGCTCCTTAGAAATCATATCCTTGAGATATATCTTAACCCTCTCTGTTATAAGCTTAGTGATAACCTTATAAACCACATTGCAAGGAGAAATAGGTGTGAATTGATTAGGCTTATTAGCACTCTCCCTCTTGGGAATAAGAGCCAAGAAAGTAGTATTCATAGGCCTTAACATATGTTTATTTCTCTATGATTCATAAACCACCTCCAATAGATCTTTAATAATCTCCCAAAATTCCTGAAAGAATTCAATTGGAAAGCCATCAGGGTCGACTGCCTTTCCCTTTTTCATTTGAAACACAACCTTTTCCAAAACCTGAAGCTCAATGGGTCACATAAGGGATTCATTCATTTCTCTAGAAACCAAATGGGGGATACAGTCCAAAACCATTGCTTCATCTTTGCTAGCAAGGGGATTATCTTCAATATACAAAGAAAAGAAATACTGAGAAGACTCCTAAAAAATATTATCCTTTTTACAAATATGAGTACCATCCGAAGACAAAAGAGAAGTAATAAGGTTAATACTACATCTAGCCTTCACAAAGTTATGGAAGAAGATAGTGTTCCTATCTCCTTCTTGAATCCAATCAATGTGAGACTTTTGTTTCTAGAAGACTTCCTCTCAAAGATCCCATAAATTATTAGTAGCTAAAGCCTCCTCCTTACTTAGATCGATAGTCAATGCTTGCTTCCTAATGAGGCGAGTGATAGAATCTAGCCGGGCCTGAGCTCCTAGTTTACTTGAATGCAAATTACCAAAGCATTCCACATACCATTTCTTGAGATTATATTTAACATACTGCAACCTCTTAGAGAAAGATTACATAGCCCTAGCATGAGCAAGCTATCCTTCCCACCACCAATCCATTACAAGATCTTGGAGGTATTGATCTTGATACCATATCAGTTGAAACTTGAAAGAAGAATTTTTAGAGACTCTATATATGAATATAGAGAGCTTGATTGGCCAATGGTCTGAACTGCACCAATCCAGAATCTCTGAACTTATAGTCCATATGTCGGCCATCCAAAAGAAAGAGGCCAAAAATCTATCAAGTCTTTTTTAAATCACCTCCTCCCCACATCTCTGATTATTCCATGTGAAGAAACCATTAGTGGGGTTCACATCAATGACTTTTAGAAGATCAATATTTAGGCTGAGAAGGTGAGTAGAGGGTTCCAACCTAGCAACCCCTCCTCACTTTTCATCCAAGCCACTAATAGCATTAAAGTCACCAGCAATAACCCATGGGGGAAAGAGAGCCAAAGAAAGAACAAATTTGATGTCATCCCGTAGCTGAACTTTTCTAATGAGGTCATTGGGAGGATAAACATTAGAGAATAAATAGACTTCATCTGTTTCAAAACTAATGGCAATCAATGAAATAATTGAATGAACCACGATCCACCAAATAGGAGTAATCTTTCGAGGCTCCGAAAAACATGCCATTCTACCGGAACTACCTTTGGCTCCAATACACTGACAAGATCCCTGAGACCAAATCATAGAAGTTTTCTGAAGCATACTTTCCACAAAAAGCTTTGTTTCTTGGATAAAGAGAATATCAGCGAAGTGATTGGCAATCAAATCTGAAACAACCTTTTAAAGAGGGATGTTGTTCAAATCCCTTGCATTCCAAGATAACATACTCATTTATGTGATTAGGAAAAATAGAAGTCAATAGTTTTAACTAACCTAGATTCCATCAACGTATCACCAATAACCTTAACCTTCTCCTCATCTATCTTGTGCCCAACCCTTGGAGGCTTCTCAGTAGACCTCTTTTTTAAGGATTTTTGTTGTAAACCCAAGGCATGTGAGATTTTTCTAGTCTTTTGAGAGATTAGAGATCCCTGAATAGGGATAGATGCCTGGGTTACCAAAGATTCATTAGTCTGAGGAACTCCCAAACCACTAGAAGCAAGTGCAACTAGGGTTTGGAGAGGCACATCTGTGTCCATTTTCCCACCACATTGAGAATCTAGGATAGAAATGTTGGCTTCCTTCTCCTTATCTTCTGATAAAATCAATCCCATAGATTCATCACCTAAAATTAGCTCAGTAGGAATGCCCTCTTCCTAAACCATATCATCCAAAATCTCAAACCGATTAGAATTATCTTCAACTTGTCTATCCCTCAAAGTCTTTTTTTATCCCCTTCCTTTATTGCGTCGCTTCACTGGGATGAAACCCTCCTTGTCTACCACCCCTTCACCCATTGGGGCCTTCCCCTTATCCACCCTAGGTTCATAATTCGAGGGAGCATCGGACCCCGCTCCGCCCCCACCCCTCTCCCCCCAACTCCCCCCCCCTTCTTGATGGGTTAGACTGAGGGCACTTCCTTTGTAGATGCACATATTCATGACAAATATGACAGCTAAAAGGAAAAGTCTCATAGTGTAGCTGTTCAATCCAAGAGGATGACCCTAACAAATTTCAATAGAATCTGGCAGAGGCTTGTTTAAATCAATTTCATCACAAATGCGGGTGAAAGTATCGTTTTGCCAAGCAAAAGGGAAATAGAATGAAGGATGTCACTTCTCCAAAATTCCAATGGCAGATACAGGAGACGAAACCAAACATGAACTCTCAACGATAGTTCTTCAGCTTAATTAAACCCCACATGTCATGGCTTGATGAGGAGCCCGACCTAATTAAAGAAATAGGGTCCACCTTCAAAGACTTTATTGTGATTTGACATGCAAGAAAAACCACAAGAAAATAATAATTAGCAACCATAAGAATTTCCATTTCGCCTTTCGGATTCCATATCCAATGGGTCTAAGATTCAAGAGCCAGCATAGAAAGTCGAAGCCCCATGAATTTGGGGATAAGGGCATAATTGCTCCAAGAAGTCACATCTTCAAAAATTGCCTCCGACTGGAAAATTGCCTCCGACTGGATGACTAAAACTAGCTACCAAGGACATGCAACCCAGAAAACCATTTGCCTTTGCTTGCAAAGGAGAAGACGAACCCGAGGCATCCATAGCTTCAGGGATCCCCACATTAGGAGGATTAGCATGCCCATCTCACCGCGAAGCCCCAAGGCAGACCAACTCAAGGACGAAAGGGCACAAGAAACCCCATACAAAAGAAGGCGATCCCCACTCAAAAAACCCAGAAGCTAAAACGAAACACCACCAGTCCAAGAGCCAACCGAGTCGAAGAAGCATCAGCCAGGAGCACACCACACAAGGAGTAGCAACAAAAAGAAGTCCACACACAGACCTAAAACGCCCAACGCCACCACAAAACAACAAAAACGACTCCCATGTGAGCCTGACGGATCAAAGAAAACACAGGAGCAGAGTAGAAAACGTTTCCCCTAGCCCACGCAGGAAAGCATCGCCACAATCCCGAACGCCATCCCATTGGGCGATCTCCTTTGAAGTGACGCCTCTTAATTAACTAGCATATCTATATTTAAAAAATATAGGTAAATTATTTTGAGAGATATCATATAATAGAAAGAATTTTGACAATTGCAACAATATTCGTAGTATACAGAAGTTTCAAAAATATGAATAATAATAGAGTTGCTTAAGTATGTACTAGAATTTAAAATCTTCATATACTCACAATGCCATTTGATTTTATTGATTGTTATCTTTTAAATATTATGACACTCTTCTACTATCATTTGAATGTATCCGTTTTATATAATTGAAGACAAGTGGCAAGGATTCTATGTTATTTGAAATAATAAAATAACATCTCCACAAAAACCAAAAGATGACATATTTCATGTAGTTAAAAATAAAACTAACCCCTGATATGTTCTTTACAGACTGAGATTCTCTTTGCTATCTAGCAAACCTTCCTCTATTAGATGTGGCTTTAAATCAGGAGCATCCACGTTCCCGTAACCGTTGCCAGCATACTGAAATGGTAAAACAGAGTGTGCACATCTGCCAAAGGATGAAAGAAGCGGTTTATGTATGCAAAGTGTGGAATTAAAGACAACCGTTACCATCATCCTTCCTTCGAGTAACGCATTGACTGAAGGCAGAATTTTAATGCACTATGTAGAGAGAGAGTTCGTGGGTATGATCATGGGAGAGGGTCGTGAGAAAGGCTGCGTAGAGAGACAAATAAAAACAGAGTAAAAGCTGCGATGGAAAAAGGATATGGTAAACACATCTCCCTTGTATTGAAGAGGGGAAAGGTCGAGGGTATAAAAGGGGCTCAAATAGAGGAGAATGGGTATCGGCCTTGAAGGTAGCTGTGTGTGGAGCGGGTAAGTGAAAAAAAGATTGCGGCATCGATCAGAAACAGAAATATAAAGAGAAAGCTGTGTAGGCCTGAGAAGAGTTGAGCCCTCTGCAACAAAGGAAAAGTGCAAAGGAAGCGGAGTTAGAGCCAGTGGAAACAGAAGAGGAAGAGGGCTGTGAATGAGGTAAAAGGGGAAAGAGGAAAGTGGCTACCAAATAAATAAAGATGGGAATCAGCCAACGAGGAATTGGGAATGCATCGGCCCAAGAACAGAGTAGTGGGTCAGAATCAGCCCAGGAAAAGATAGAATAAGATGAGGCCGCTTGGAAATTGGTCTGAGCTTAGAGAAATGGGGTTTGGAGGGTTTCAACAGAGTTGAAAGGCCATTGACAGGCCAAGCTTGTAATTAATTTGTCGCAGTAACTTGATGGTGAAATGGAATTTAATAAAGTTGAAATCTTTGTTTTCTTGCTAAGTGAGTTTATGAGTTGTGAATTGTCGGTTGAGTGAAGTTGTTGCTGGGGGAAAAGTTTTGTTCTCCCCTGCATCAGAATCACTGGATCCCTTGAATGGAGCGTCTTGGAAACAAGGGCACCTATAATACTTTGATGCCCACGATCTTTTTCTCTGTTGATACAAAACACTGCGAACATTCCGACTGTTGTATTCTGATATCAAATGTGATTTCGTAGAGTTGAATGTTATGTTGCAATCTTTGTTTTATTGCTAAATGAGTTTATAAGTTGTGAATTGCCGGTTGAGTGAATTTGTTGTTGGGGGAAGACTTTTGTTCGCCCCTGCATCAGAATCAGTGGATCCCTCGAATGAAGCGTCTTGGAAACAAGGGCACCTCTAATACTTTGATGCCCACGATTTTTTTTCTGTTGATACTAAACAATGCGAACATTTTCTTTCATTCGCAAGCTCTTTCTTCTATCTAATTTCTCTTTTATTGTTACTTTTGGTCAACAATGTAACTCCATAATCTCGAATCTTCTTAGATAACTTAGGAATAAAGCATAGCCAACACCTCAATAGGAAAAGCCCTTGCTTATGCCAAGACAACCTCATATGGAATAGATGATGGAACATAAAGGCTACACACATTCTGAGTCGAGAGAATGAATGAATGAACAAATGATTAGTTGATTTTATTGATTTCCATGAGACTAAAAAATCTAAGGGATCAAGAATAACAACTTGAATATAAACTCATCTTACATGTTCAATACATGAAAGAAAAATAAAACAATTTATGATTATTTGCTTTACAATTATTTTTCTTGTTGTTTGAAACAGTCTACAATGAAGACCTCTATGTTGAGGAACCATCAATATGCAAATATTTTATAAGTTGAATGGAAAAATATAGTTAAAACAATTTTATATGTGATTTCCTCTATCTCCACAATGCTTCTATGCTTGCTTAGACCTAGTTTATGCAATTCTTGCAAATATTGATTCAGCTATTTCTCCTTATATAAATAATAAGACTTTTACTTGTGTCTACCTATTCTCAAAGTTATGAAAATTATTCTCTACTTGTAACAAAATATTATATATTATTTGGTTAACAGGCCCAGGCAAATTATTTTGTACTAAATCTCATACATGTTTTGGTTTTTGGTTTTTCTGTGCTACAACATACATTCTCTTTTTATTTGTTTTTATTGTTGTACACTTCTACATGTTAACAAAATACCTACATAACATTTTAAGAACTTTGAAAACTTCATTTTCTAAACTATTCTATAACTAGTTTGATATTTTTTATTATATAAAATGTATAGAGTATTTACAAATGCAAAGAGAAATGATTTTATATCTCACGTCATTGCTTGTGTACAATTTTGTTTAAATTTAAGTGGCTAGAGTGTTCTTATGTAAATTATTAATTAGGAGAAAAAGATAAACCATAATCTTTCTCTATTTCAATGAAACAACAATCTTTTGTTGGGAAATGATACATGACTTCCCAAAATAAATTTCCTCTTTTAATTTATCTCCAACTTTTTTTCTAAATTTTATATGCAAAATATATTATTATGAATTTTATTGAAGAATATCATCTAAGACAGTACTTAAAAATGAGCAACAAAATTTAATATTCATGAAATAACGCAAATAAATTAAACAACCCCTTAGAAACCTGCCCATTTACGGCTTCTACCATCCATCCCCATCGGAGTGGTGGCTTATCAAATTCATAGCGTCGATATGAATTGCGTCATCGTTGGAGAATTTAAAGTCATTAAACACTTCTGAATTGGTAGAAGAGTGGGTGGTGTAAGTATGACCAAGGAATGATACCAAACTGAAGCCTCTGTGCAATCCTTCTTTAACACCTTCAAAACTCGACCTCCATCTTTTTCTATACCTTTTTCTAACTACTCACAATTTAAAATATGAATCAATCAAAAATCAAATGTCGTTTAGTAAAAATGCAAAAGCTGAGTAATGTATGTTGTTATTGTTGGACACGTACTATATCATTATCATTATCGCTTTCCCTACAGACATTCACTTCAATTCACTCTCGATAGGTTTATTGTTTGAGTCATTAAAAGTAATGAGTAAGGTGACGCCGATTTTAATGTTTGGGGAATGTTTTTAATGTCAATTTTATATTAAAGTTGTTTAATGTTTGGCATAATTACATATATATCTATAACAAGTATGTACGTGCATATCTCAGATCTAATAATTAAAGTCAAAGTCTTATCAATTTGAATAACTAATGCATTATGAAACTCTCTCAAATATATTAATTATTAATTTTAATGTATACTGATTGGACGATTATTATTAAATAATTATTGTTATAGTAATATTTTAAATTTTAAATTATAATTGTTAACAAATAGAATAATTTAATTCTAGAAATTAAAATAAAATCAAATATAACAAATAAATTTTTAATTTTATCTATAATAGCACAATCATCTTGCTTTGTAATAAAATATTTTTTTTATTATTATTATTAGTTTTACTATATATACCCTTGGGAAAGCACAACATGATTTATATGCTTGTTCATGCAATAATTAGAATTGTAGTCATCCATGAAACAATAGAGCTTTATAAGAACCAACTAGAAATAGAGTATTCTAGTACCTATGACTCATATTTGCAACTAGTTCTTATGATTCCTAATGATAAATCAAGCTATAACTTGAAGCTATAACTTGAATCATATATTTTATTTTATATTGACTATTTTTCTTAAATAGCTTATAAATTACTTTATTCTTTCAAAATATTTTATTCTACTCATAACTAATTTTCTAGTAATTCCACTATATAATCTAATTTTCTTTATCATATATATTTTTTGATTTACTAATACTATTGTGTTATAACTTTTATATTTTCAAACACTTGTGTGTTAAAAGTTTTTTGTTTTGACATGATTGTTTTCAAATCAAACATAAGAACATACATTTCTCTGTTACATAGTATTGTGTATCTCTTAAATGGTATTTATTTCACATTTTCATTTATATGTTTTAGACATTTTTGTCACATACTGGCCCAACTCTACTTATATGGGGGTAAAAACTATGGTAAAAAAATTCATACATTAGAATTGTGTCCTTATAAAGTTTCCACGCATTCTTTTTCATTTTCATAATAAGTTGTTGGACTTTCTATCCCTCTTTCCTAATAAAAAAGGTGCATAATAGAAAGGTATGTTTTCTAATTCTATGCACTTATGTTTTTGTGGTGTATTTCTAGTGGTTTAATATCTTATATGTCTACTTTATAATTTTTACATTCATTTAGCTTTAGGCATTAGTATGAGTGTACAAATTTTTGTTCAAGATCCTATGACTATATAAGGTTTTTCTTGCTAAAAAAATGTTAGCTTGACTTTCATTGATATTTAACTATCATTTGCCCAAGCTGCTAATTTTTCAATAGTCCTTTCTTAATTTCTTTTAAAAAATAGTCTCTTAGTTGATTTAGATTTTAATTAGTGATTTTTCTTTCCTCCCTATGCTTTAAATTGGTTTTTGGATTCTAAATCTCATCCTATTTCATCTCTCATAGAACTCAATCAATATTTTACCACAATATTTAGCATCCTCCATTTTCATTATAATTATCTTTCCAACTTCAAGGGATGATTTTTTATTCTTTCTTCATCATGTTTCTTTTATTATCTTGTTATTCATTTTTCTCTTTGACATCTCTAACTTATCACATCTCCCCCCCAAAAAATCTATGCACACTAGGACAATAATTTTGTTTGATGCCTTCACAATGTTGAATGCAAGAGTTTGGTGTGACTTTTCAATTGTATTTTTTAAATTTTATAGTCCTTTTTTTTAGCTTATAAGAAAGGCAACATAATACAATGATCTCATTGTTTTTTGATGGAACTTCATTTTCCAAGCATTCATGCTTGTAGGCCCGAGGAATATATTTATTCCAACTATGGATTCATTTGAAAGATCCAACATTAGATTTAGCACAAAATTATATGGTTTCAATTAAATTAATTCAAAAATGTGAAGGTTTCTAAAAATAGATGTAAAAGAGAAGCCTAGTGACATGAGTAATCATGAAAAATAGGGGAAGGTGGAAATGAATGTACTTCCAGCTATTATATGGCATGAAGGAAGAAAATAACATGAATTATTGTAAAGTTGGAAAATGAGATAAATCAGGTTACAATGTTGAAGGTAAAATATGTAGACACAATTTTTGTAGATTATATATAAGAAAGTATTTCAAATGAGCATCATTATTGGAGCTAACTACAAATTGGACAATAGAATTCAACTAGAAAAAGTATATAAGATTTTGTTTGATTAAGATAATAGTATTTATAATTTTGTAGACAAGTTCAGAAAGAGTTCATAAGATTTGATGGCTATAGAGAAATATAAGAATTAGAATCAAGGTAAACCATACAAAAATTAAAGACCATAAATTAATGAAAATTAATAAGAAAATAATTTTTAAAAATTAAATCAATAAACAAATAATATTTTTTAAATTATAAAAGGAATGCAAGACTCTTAGAGATAATTTTACAAGAGAAAATAAGATCACATGATACAAAATATGGAGAAAGGGGGCATAAAAGTTATTAATATCCTAAGATTCATGTCATGGAAGACATATGAAGTTTTATCGAATATTACATAATTACTTTTTCTAAGAAGAAATGGATCATAATAAAATATATTGATAACCTCCTTATTTTGTCAAGGAAATTCTAATTGGACATTGTACTTATCTTATGAGATTGGAGAAGAGAAATTTGAAAAGGAAAAGTGTTAAGTGTATCTTCATTGTTAACGATGATCAAAAGAAAGGATATAGATTGTAGAATCTTGGTGTGGAGGATATGTCAACATCTAGGTATATTAAGTTTAATGAAAAGTTTGAGTATATGATAAAATCCTCTCCATATGCTTAATCACAAGTGAACATAAATAATGATGTATTCTATGGTACCTTTATCTAAAGATGGAGGAAATGAGTTGAATCAAAGATTCAGACTTCCAACATCTAGAATGAAGTTTCCTACCAAAACACACACATGAAAAGCAAAATCTAAACTAGAAACACACATGCATGTCATACCACCTACTCCATTGCATTCCTTAAATCAAGATCTTATATAGGCTCTTAGAAGCACACATAAGAAGCTATGATTTATTGGAGATTCGAGATGATGAATGTAAGATTACTGAAAGAGAAAGAAAAATGAAAAGATGGACTAAATGCTAGATGGTTGAAGTGAGAGAGGGGCTGAGTTTTTATAGTTGTCCTCAAGGGCGAATCCAACATCAAGACGAATATGGGATAGAGGATTGATGTAGAAATGAAGAGTGTTTATCCCACATTTAATAGGTGGATGAAAGGGATAGGAGTGGGAGGTGCTAAACAGAAAATGAATTTTAATATGTTGGAGATTTGGAAAATAGATTAATAAGAGAATATATTAATAGATTTAAATGAATTAATGGAGAATAATATTATTAAAAAAATTTAATGAATATGTGACGAATAAATATTACAAGCTAATGAAGAATAATAGTGGATAATATATTATGCTATGAAGAACAAGATAATGAATAATGGATAATAAGGATCCACTTGACAATGGGAAAAATCAAGGTCGATTGGTAGGACAATTGTAATAAATTTTTTTTTGTGACTACGTTATCAATTAAAATTTAAAATATTTTCTAATTCAAAATTGATAAAGTTATGCAAATTTTAGAAAAAAAACAATAAATAATATTTTTTCTCTTTTAAAAATATTTAACAAAATAAATAGGTAAGCCAGATAGTTAATATTAAATATCTTAATAGAATTGATCCTTACGAGATTCCATGATTTTACCTAGCTACTAGAGGATATACACTTTGAAACAATATCAATAAGGGTGGATCCCTTGTAAAACTTACCCACTTTTGTATTGTAAATGCTTGCGATAATGCTCTTTTGTGGATCGATTCATGGGATCTTCATCCTCCAAATATTTCCGTTTTCCCCATCTTCATCACTTGAGTAATTTGTTTGTGCATGTGGCTTGGTCTAAATTTTTTATTTCAAAGATTATCATCAACTAGGGAATTCTCTAATTTCTCATTGGAAAGATATCAATAGTTGAGCTATAGGTGAAGGGCAAGAATCCTAGGATGACATAGCCTTTATTCTTGTTGATAGCCATTGTTATTTACAATAGAAAGGAGTCCTAGCTTGGGCATATGATCCTAAAGGAGTTTACCCTATTTGTAATGGTTAAATTGTTATATCTTGCAAAGAATGAGTTTGAGAACTTTTCATAGTGGAAAGAGTTAATAGAGTAAATTTTGTTAGCCCAAGTGTAAGTTCTTTGTTTACCTTCTATACAAGAATATATGTCTTACCAAGATAATATCAAGAAGATGGGATTTTTTGATCCCTCTAAGTGTGACTTTGTTGAATTAAAGAGGAAAATGATATCCATTGCTTCTTTCAATGACCGTTTTTCTAGGCCTTTCAATGTAGTGGTGGTTTTGTTGGAATCAACCCTATATTTAAGTTATTTCTTTATCTAAATTTTGGGCTGATTTAGGGAATCATCTTTCCTTTTTTTCTTTGTTATTAGTTGCATAAGTTACTGGTCCTTTATTTTTTCTTTGAAAAATTTAGTTGGAAATAAAGCCTTGAATCTTTTACAAATATTAGTCTCACTAGGTATATTTGGTAGAATGTATTAAATTCAATAGAATTACAATCTTAGTTGCAAATCTTACTTTCTCCAATGTTTTGATTGTGGAGAAAATTGAGTTAAGCTCTTTGATTGTTTCTACTTGTTATGGTTCTCAAGTTAAAGCTTGGTATTGTTAGTGTGAATAAGGATATTTCCTAACTAATTCCTAGTTGGAACCTGTTCACATTCTAAGTTTACTTAGGACCTAGCTTGCATTTAAGTTAGTTGTCATAAATTTACTTTATGTTTTAAAAATTGTTATTTAATAATTTTTATATGATCATGTTATTTATGCTAGTTGGCATTCTAAAATTTATCTTATAATGGGGCCATGTCTCATTATGAAGTTTTAGATTATAGGCATTTATTATATTGTATCATGCTAGCCCTTGTTCAAAACCTTCACTTGTTCATGGCCATCTAGCCTACACAACTTGCTAGCCTTGTGACTCCTCATGGACATGACTCCTAGTAATCATATGTATCAGGATCTTACAAGTTGTACAGGCCATGATTTATGTGTTTGCAACATGGCTCCTAATATGTATATGAGGATGTTATTGATAATATAATGAAACTATAAGGATCCAGCCAACTACTGAGAGGGGGGGTTAAATTAGTAGATAGAAAACAAACTAAACTTTCACCAAATTTAATTCCAACTAAGAAACAACTTGCTAAACTAACTGGTTTAGAAACTGTACCAAAAACTACAACTGCACTATCAAACTTTACCGGTTGACCAAAACATCAAAGATACAATTTAACGGATCTAAAAATCAAATATCATTTAATCAAAACATTAAACCACTTTACTAACATCAGTAATAGCTCATTTCAGATCACTTCCGGTCATCTAAACAGATCTAAGTGGCTTTACGAGTTAATCATATCAACCATATCAAAACACATCCACAAAATCATTCACCACTTGACACAATGATTTTTCATGCGGAAACCTAAATGGGAAAAACCACAGTGGGGATGAATATCCACAAGTATTTTGTACAATTCTAAAGTTCACCTTGTTAGAAGCCAAGCCTTGTTAGAATCTTATACGATAATGTCTTATTAAGAACTGATCCTGTTAAAGACCACCTGGTTAAGGGATTGACTACAATACCCTGTTAGGAGTAACCTTGGTACAGGATTTCAAATCCAAGATAATGGATCACCTAGTTAGAGGATTTAAACAACACCAAGCCTGTTAAATTTTACCTGGTTAAGGGATTTAACTATTGTAATGGTTAGAGAACAACAGGTTCTTTGCTGATCTGGAAATAACACTTCCTTTCTTAGTCAGATCCTTTTCTGCTCTGATCTGCCTTCACAACATTCTGCAGACACTCCTTCTGGTTCGACAACAATCACACTACCACACTTAACCAAATTGCCAACACAATTACAAACAACTCATCGACCTTAAATACAAATACAATAGGTCAATAACACAACACAAAACCTACAAATCTCACAGAGATTACAAACATATCGGTTCAATCATAACTATTGGATTACATAGAAATCAACTACATATTGTTCTAGACAACTTCAAGTACTCCTGGATCACTGCACATTAGATCTTGTAGCTCACCATGCATTTTTTACTTCATGCTATGCATTTGATCATTCCCAAAATAAATGGTTATCTTCACACGCCAAATCCACTTTGAAACTCATCACATGCATCATGCTTATGTGGCATCTCCATCTCTAATCATCATTCAATCATAGATCATCACAACCGATTCACCAAGCTCCATCGGTTAGGGTTCTTCTTATTAATAGGTTAGGGTTACCGATTACCTTCACTTCTTTACTACCGCTTACATTACTGCATCATTACCGGTTACTATTTACATGAATGACAACACTATACTTCATCAATGCAATCTTCATGCAATGCCAACAATCTCCCCCTTTGGCATTGATGGCAATACAAATATCAATACCCTTTGATTGTGATGATTGAGTGTAAAACACATACACATGTATAGAAATCCTGGTTTACATATTTCCACATACTCTGCTTCAACTGTATCTCCATGTCTTCAGCTGGTAACAGGCTATTGAATCATATACAATTCTTCTCCCCCTTTGATAGTTACTTCATCAGATGTCATTCCTTTCTGATATGGCTCCTAGTGAGGATCCAAGGATCTTACTATCCCTAGATGTGATACCTTTTATATTTTATATGCTCCATGTGTGCTACCAATGATGATCATGTTGCTCATGTTATTCTTACCTTTTAAGTTGACATTATAGATTGATAAGATCCTAAATCTTGATGGCTACCACCTTGCCAAGCTTGGTGTTGTCTTGTCTCTTTGATGTTTTGATGAAAGAATCTTTTGTTTCTCTATAATTTACCAATGGTACATGAGAATAAGTTAATACTTTCACTAAAGTGTAGACTAAACGTACTATTGTCATTTGTATCTTTTACAACTTCAAACTTAGTTTGGACCTCCTTTGGTGGTTGTGCCTAACGTACCTAATTCATGTCTAATTGTGCTCCATACATCATTGATTCAACAATAATAATGAATCATAATGTGTTACTCCATAATGAAGGCATGCATCAATATCTTTCAACCAATATCAAGTTTTATGGTTTCATATCTAAGGTATATTTTGTCAATTCAAGCATTTTAAATGTTTTTCTAACCTCTATCCTTCTGAAGACAATTCTTTTACATCAATTGTTGCTAGCTATCGCATTGGTAAGAACAACAATAAGGGTTTGACTCAAGGCAAGTCTCTAAACATCAAAACTGTTCTTCCCCATTTTCATGTGTGTAAGTTCAAATATAATCGTAGAGAGCGCTACTAGTGTGCAAAGAAAACAATAGACATTCTTAGATTTCAAACACCTAGATTGGGGTGCCCTCTATACGTTTTGTCTACATTTTAGGGAGATGGATCCATCAAACCTTCTAATAAGGAATCTAGAAGTTTTTGTTGGTCACAAACATCTCAAACTAGGATACCTAACAACTATGTTCAGGGATAACTTTAAGAAACCACCCCCCGGGCAAATGTTTAAAATCCTGGCAAATCAAACATTATTTTCGGGGGAAAATTTTTATATTGATGGTGAATATTTTTTTAAAATAGGGAAAAACTATTTTGTATTGGCGATTTTTTTCTAAGGTACGGAAATTCCATAAAAATCAAGCGAATAATACCTTGTTCTATGGGGAAAATATATATTGTAGGAGGAGAATAATTTTTTTTAAAAGGAACAAATATATAATTGTATGGCTGAAAAATTTTACTCCAAAGGAAAAATTATTTAAATGTATTGGTACTTTTTATCCACCGTTTGAAAATTATTTAATTTCTTTTGGAAAATATTTTTTATTTATGGAAAAATACATAATTTATTGGTGATTTCATGAATTCATTGCTATTAATTAGTAGAGCCAAGCACCAACCCAATAACAGTTCGGCCAGAGTGGGAATAATAGCGCCCGAGTGCATAAGTAGTTTGGGATAGTGCACTGGTGGCCAACCGACTTGCCTATTTTGTAACACAATGGCGGGATAATAGCACATATAATAAGGCCACTGCTTCTGCAGAACATTCTGCATCGGATGAACAACTTCTTTAATAATAAGGGTATTCTAATGGGAGCGAAAACCAGGAATAGCTATCCTAATTGCCAAGAGATGCCCTTACCTGCCCTATGCTCATAGGTATTGGCAGTTAGAGGCGGAAGGGTTGAGCCTAAGCAACATAATATAGGATTATGTTCAATATAGAAGTGCCCAAATATTGATTAGTGAAGTGAGGGCCGCTAATTAACCACCCGATAGGGCAGTATTTCTGGCCAATCAAGATATGGTGGTGATTTAGGCCATGGATTGGTGCCTGTCTCTATCTCTACTTCATCTGTCCCCTTACCCCTCCAAGGCCTAGTCTCACCATAAGTACTATTTATTCCCACCCAAATCCCTGATAGACTCTGAGTGCTGCCGACTGCTGGGAGGGGAAGAAAAGGAAAGACTTCAGGAGAGCTACTCCCTCCCAGCCCCTAAACTTGACTACTTGAAGCCACTATATGTTGAAGCCAGTGAACCTTAAAGAATATATCAAGCAGGGAGAGAAACCATCTACTAGAGTCTCTTCCAGATATAGTGTTGAGCAGACCTTTGCTCACCCCTACCCATAGAATAGTAGGGGCCCTACAGGGGGGAGGGAATAGTTGTTGAATAGTAGGGGGTTCAGATTCTATACGTAACATGCCCCCGGGCTAGCTAGGCATGCTCATTACTCCCCTCTTGATATTGAAAGAAAGAATTAAAATAGATGATCCAGCAGTTTTATCAGTTTCAGTAACACAAGCATCTAAACCATCTAGAGAGTAAGCACCCGAGAACTATAACTATAATTGCACCACGTGCAGTAGTTTCATATGTTGAACCACCAATACTAGCAGATGTATTTTACCAAGAACCATATGCATAAGTGGGGGAATAAGTTGGAGTTGACTCAGCACCAGTAGCATACCCAGATCCATTAGCGGAGAAAAAGGCTAAGGTGGTAGGAGTAAAGCCAGTTGTTTACCCTGTTCATTCAACATATGCACCAATAATGGGGGATAAGTAAGGCATATAGTCAGTCTCATATAAATTGACCAGTCTAATGCCAGATTCTTCGAGTTGAAGTTACCGACATAACTATAGTCAGTCAGGGGAGCACAATAGTTAGCTTGTTAGCAATAGTTCAAAATGAGTGAGGCTAATGAGGAGTATGTGCATTTCTCTCCCACCAACTATCTAATAAAAGAAGGTTCTTGTTCTGCGAGACCCCTACTATTTGGCGATTTGGGTTCTTTGATTCGAAGCCCAACTCACTATCTATTGGGCCCTACTATTCTAAAGGGGGTGGGTGAAACAAACTTATTTATTTCGGCCCTTCTACCATATCATATATTGCGGAAGGAAAAGAAGTTGATTGAAAAGCCTTCCCCTCTCTGCAATCGAGTCTCGGGCGTATAGGTTGGGACTTACTCCTGAATCTGCCAAGAGTAGAGACTTCGAGACCCTTGCCCATTTATTCCTCCTCTCTTTCCAATAGCTCATTCATCGGGGTGAAAAAAAAAACAACTTATCTGGATCGAGGAGTGGGTAAATCAGCCTTAATGACTTCACTCCCGGGGTCATCCCCTATTCCTAGCTGACTTCTCTCTTCCCCCTGATCTCGGCACTAGGTCGCAATCCCTGGGGTGGGTGGGAGGTCTAACTATCTCCCCCCACCCACCCAACAACTATAGTAGTTCCTCCCACCCACCCCTAGGCCAACCCTTACCTGGCTCCATCATTATTTATCAATGGGGTGAACTATCTCCATGAATAGGGGAACCGGAGAGTCAGATAGTTTAAACGAAAAGAGCTTTCACATTTCCTCTCTCCGCTCGCCATTGAGTTTGGCCCTATCCATTCTCAGTCCTCCAGCCCTCACTTAGGCTACCACCTTGCGGAGCAAATAGTGGAAGGTGCTTCGATGACACCTCCGCCCCGCGGTTGGAATAGCGGGTAAAGCTGGAGATCAGCCGATCGTTTCGAATGAATGAATGGATGACTAAAGAAATGTTGAGCTGATTCCCTTGATTCCTTCCCTTCTGCCCCCACATTCTATTTCCAGCTGGTCAAGGGGGAAGGCTCGAGTGGGAGTAAGAAGTTCTTGTTCCCACCCAACCCAGTCCCAATGTGACAGACACCCGAATAATCAAAATCCAGGGGGATCGGGCAACCGAACCTATCCTATATTGACTAGCGCCCATCACTCAACAGTTCGCCTGAAAGAAGAAACGAATGACAAAAATTGAACCGATTTCATATTCGCCCAACAATAGTAGTCGGGGCCCCCACCCCACCCCTACTTTAGTTACTCGACTGCTATCTTCTCCTCCCACCCACAACTATAGTAATTGGGCCAACTACCATAGAATTGTAGGGGCTTGGGAGGAGGAGAGCGAGGGGCTAATAGTAGGGCCATAAAAAACTATAGAAAGTGGGGGGCCCTCCCACTTGATAACTATGCCCTCCACCCCCACCCCCCCTTTAGAATAGTTGGTGGGGTTGGAACTCTAGTTGGGTTGGGTGGACCTCGGGGTGGGTGGGAGTAGATAAAATAGCCCTACAATAACAATCGGCTCCCTTAATTTATTTTATCCCCCTACCCCTATCCCCCTACTATATAAAGGGCTAGGGTAAGGGCCCGACCGAGTGAGCTACCTCAATCTCTAGCAGGCGAATACCATGGCAGGGGGGCCCCTTAAAGCTCTTAACTGGCCGAGTCCTAGAGATCATTGAGCAGAAGTTTTGCCCTCTCAAAACAAACTATAGGCCAATTAGCCCCTACTATTCTATGGCTAGTTGGGGCATGTTACATATAGAATCGAGAAGATAGAGAAAGATCTGAATAATCTATTAACCCTACAATAATAGAATAAGCTGGGTCAATTGGGTAGGGTCTATAATCATTGGTTGTTAGGCCCCTTCAATGATTATTGTAGGGGTAGGGGTAGGGGAATAAGAATTGTTGGCACAGGATCATGCATAGCAATCTAGAATAATTAAGAATTATAAAGGGAGATCGATGATCGACAATCTATATCCTCCCACCTTTTAACCCCAGGGTGGGGATTAAGATTCTATACGTAATTGGTAGTTGGGCACCTCCAACTATATACCTCCCGGGGGGGCCGAGAACTACCTTTGGGTGGGCCTATGCCCCCCCCCCAACTACAACTATTCTAAGGTGGGGGGGGGGGTGGAAAGTTATGCGGAGGATAGCCATTGGGTGGGCCCCTACTATCTATCTATAGTTGACTTGTCATTGCCCCCAACTATTCTAAAGGGCTAGCAGGTTTATCCATAGAAAACTATAGTACCGGGGAGGGGCATTGATTCGAGCAAGAGGTAGATTAGAACCATACTAGTAGTCGGGCATGTTACGTATAAAATGCCTTTAGAATAGTAGGGCTATCGGAACAACTGAACGCTAGTTAGTTTCCCACCCACTAGCCTGCCCACCCGCTACCCCTACCAATAGAGCCTAGCCGACTCGGTCAGGGTGGGTGGGAGATCTAGCTAATAAACCCTACCTTTTGATATTAATATATTAATTAAAAAGAAAGAGTTTTCCAGGACGTTTTGTCATGTCCAAACCTCCACAAGTCCTAAAGCAACTCTCACATGTTTTCCCGCATTGATCTCTCAGGAACACACAACTACAGCCTTGCCTACCTTGAAAACAATATAATCCTATTCCAAGTATAGGCTTCGATCTCCCACCAATGGATTGAGAATCATTCGATGTTTGACATTGGGAGGGGGAATGAAATAGTAAATTCCCACTTCGACTCAGGAATAAAGGTATTCAAAATTATTATTTTGTGAATGAAGTGGGGGTCCATCAGGTCTAGTATGATTACCCGCACCTCGAAGATAATATTGGGGAACAGGTTAATCCTTATTATATATATATATATAGGAGATACATTGATTCTGGACTCTGCACGATGTATCAATAAGCGCGGCCTCTTTGACACGTGAAGGGTAACACATACCTAAAATCCATCAATGATTTTAAGTCGTTCGATGATCGTAGATCAATGGCTGAAGTTTTATTTCGAGCCAATTTTTTGAAAAAAACATAGCTCACCAGAAAGTGCCCGGAATGGAATTGGATTTAATAGACACGTATTAAATGTCACGATCAATAATTTTGGTCATTTAATAAATATCTATTCACTAACTGCAATCCACTCTATCCCCACGACTTCTAATATGGTACTTGCCAACTTGGTACTGGTTTATAGTTGTTTCCAATTTCACACACTAGTGCATTTATGGGAAAGATTTGCGGAGATGCGAAAGATTTAAAAAAAATTAAAGCAATTAATATGGTTAGAGAAGTAATTATTACAATCAAGAGCTTCAACTATTTATATACGATCTCTTCTTCTTTCATCTTCAATTAGCCTTTTCCATTTGGTAGATAAATCGTCGGAGCTCACGGTATTTAAATTCTTCCTTTGGTTTAGGTTTATAGGCTCAGGCTGATTAATTTGTTAATCTTATTTCTCAAGATTGACACTCCCATCCACTTGAGAAGTATTTCTGCAGAGGACCAGAGGGCCTTTCTGGGCTCCGTTAGAGACCCAACCCTCCAATCAGGCTGCAAGAAGGTTGGGTCGTTCACCAATAAGGCTGTACAGATGGTGTTGGGTAGAGAGTTTATACAAAATGAAAATAGATATCGTGTTAGCACGGACAAACATTACATCTTGGGTCTTGGCATCTCTTCTAGACCTCGGAGGAGACAAGGTGGATATGTTGATGTTGTTGAGGAAGGTGTTTAAGGAAGACTTCCTTGGAGACAACATTACTATTGTCATCCTTGTAGAAGTAGGGGTGGGGATCCCTTGGGCGAGTGAATTATCTAAGCTTCTCGTCCCTAACCAAAAAGTGTCAGTGGCCAGGCAACCGTTTCTTTTGAACCTGAATGCGGCACACTTGATGCGTAACAAGAAATGGGTGAGGATTGTTAGGGACTTTCTCTGGAAATGGCTACTCCTGGACGACTTTCCAAACTACATGTGTCTTGAAGAATTCTCTCAACTTATGCTATTTGAAGAATTCTACATGGAAGGAGGGCTTGTAAACCATCCACTACTTGTGTCCTAGTGCAAACCCCATAGTAGTTTTTTTTTTGCCTATGTCCTCGAAACCTCACAGGCTCAGTGGCTCACTCATTTTGGCTTTAAAGTTTTTGAGGGACTCAAGTCTCAAACATAAAAATTGTAAATTTCCAAAGCATAAATATTAATGATAATTTTTCAAATTCCAATTTATTTTAGTTTGCCTCTTAGAGTCTTATTGATATAAAAATGCTTTCTATAATTCTATTTCATTTTTATTAATGAAATTTTTTCAAATGTTTTTTATCTATGAGCTATGTTATTTCAATATTTTGTTAAACAATGGAAATAAATTTAATATTGTGATCTTTTTTATGTAATGCTTCTCTCTCTCTCTCTCTCTCTCTCTCTCTCTCTCTCTCTCTCTCTCTCTCTATATATATATATATATATATATATATATATAGTTTGTTCCATTAATTATTTGTACATTGATTATGGCTGATTATAATTTTATAAATATATAAAAAGAAGAAGTTTATCTCGTGAAAAACAAGTAAATTAAAACTAAAAGTCCAACTTACTTGTTGTTTAAGTTTTGAACTAGTGCATGTGTGGGTTGGTATTGGGTACATGCTATGATTTATAGTTAAGATTTTGTCATAATGAAGAAATTTGAGACATTTATGAAGGGTAGATGGCCCATGGGATCGCTTTCATGGAAGAGAACCAAGGGCAAGGATGTCCCAACTTCATACAAAATTGATCTGAATTAGGATTTAGGAATGATAGCAAAAATGACATCTAAGCACTTAGTACCAACCTTAACAGGAAGAGTAATAGAGCCTATAGTAGGACAAGAGAAACCATCTAAGATCTTAACCACTAAATATCAGTCACCAATGATAACCCCTTGTGAGAGTATGTCTTTGATCTTTGCAGGTGATATATAGACTTATAGTGGGCCATAAGGTGTTTCAAATGTCAATAGTCTCACTAGGATAAAAGGTAATGCATATTTCATAGGTCCTTAGGAGGTGGAAGTTTATCAATAAGATTCATCACATTATTAGACTCAAGGTCAAGGTCATTAGAAGAAAATTCAAGATTCTAGACTCAATTAGAGAACAGGATTAGACTCAATTAGATCAACGACGTAGGGTGGATTTTTCATAGAGGCTATAAACTTTGTTGTAAATACAATCATATAATTTTTTTATAGTCTTTATTTGTGTATTAAATTAATTTGAACTAAATTAAATTAAAATTATCTTAAATTAAAACTTATATTAAACTAAATTTATGTTGAACTTTTATATATATTTTAAGTCTTTATTTATTTATTACATTAAATCAAATTGAAATTTATATTACACTAAATTTATGTTGAACTTATATATATATATTTAACTATTTTTAAAAATTATATATCGTAAACATATTTTTAAAGAATTTTTTTAAAACTTTAAATTAATACTTTAGATTTAATAAGTAATGTTTTCTTTTTTATATTAAACTTTTACCTTTCAAATTGTATATCAAAATTTATATTTTTATTTAGTTATATTTTTTATTCTAGAAACTAAGTTTCATGTTCTATACTATTTTTGAATTTCATTTTTTTACAAATAATATTAACATTATATTTAATAGTTATCTCAAACTATTGCACATCTTTAAATGTCTCTTATTGTGGGACCCACGACATCTAATAATAGGTACCATTGTTTGTTGGATGAGCAAAGATCAACGACTTAGGGTGGATTTCGGCCCGAATGTGGGAAGTGAACACATTTGTGAGAACTTTGCCCAGAATTGAACATTTTAAATTTAATTAAATATAATTAAGTCTATAAAGCTCTTTTTCGAGCAGAAGTTTAAAATGATTAAACAGACTTAAAAACAGTCCTGAAAAGTGACTCTAGTGTGGTAACATGCCTAAAAAATGGTAGAAGTCATGGGACCCATGACATCTGACAACAGGTACCATCATCCGTTGGATGAGCAAAGATCAACGGCTTATGGTGGATTTTGGCCCGAATGTGGGAAGTGAACACATTTGTGAGAAATTCGTCCGGAATTGAACGTTTTAAATTTAATTAAATATAATTAAGTCTATAAAGCTCTTTTTCGGGTGGAAGTTTAAAATGATTAAATAGACTTAAAAAATAGTCCCGAAGAGTGACTCAAGTGCGGTGACATGCTCGAAAAATGGCAGAAGTCATGAGACCCACGACATTTGACAACAGGTACCATCATCTGTTGGATGAGAAAAGATCAACGGCTTATGGTGGATTTCAGCCTGAATGTGGGAAGTGAACACATTTGTGAGAACTTCACCCGAAATTGAACGTTTTAAATTTAATTAAATATAATTAAGTCTATAAAGATCTTTTTCATATTGTTGGTATAAATAATTATTCATCATGGATATTATTACACTATACTTAAGTTTACTTAGCTACATGCATTTCATAGTAGTTTGGGTATGAGACACTTGGGTGTTTGTGCCACATTGGGATAGTGTGTGTAGGAGAAGATCTTGTTGTTACACTCTGCCTTCGGTGGGTGATCCACCTCATATGGAATATTTTATTATTTCTCCTACCTACCCACAACTATTTCCTACCTACCCTTGTTTCTTATCGAGCCACATGTAATGTTTGTGTGCTTACATATCCATATGGCCTTGCCTATATAAGCAGGCTCATCTACATTGTTTGTATGAGCAATCAATCAACATCTTGTAATGATCCAGTTGATCATATTTTGTATATTAATAGAATACAGTTTATTCCTATCATCTATTTTGTCTCTCTTATTTGTGTTTTCCATTGCCTCTAGATCTTGGCAAAATATCACATGTTATCAGAACCATTAGAGTGTCATTGGTTTTGCCAATTGAGAGAAATTTTAGGTTGTGTATTTTGGATCTTTCTATTGCAGCTTATTATTGAAGTTTGATGGGTCAAATATAACATTACCATTAGATTGAGGAGGTCCAAGAAAGTCATTTTTGCCTTTTGTTTCATCCAAATCGGACTTCGGAGGCCAAATCTAGAGGCATTTGAAGTTTGAAGCTGCGATGAAAATTTTCCAAATTTTATAATTTTGCAGACAATTTTCAAATAGTGATATCTCACTCATCCAGACTCCTTTTTTCGAACAATTTTTTTTGTTTTGGGGTAGAATTTCGTGATATGTACATTGGTGCAAGATTTTTTGGATTTTAGGATACATGGTTTTAGGAAATCATGAAATCCCAATTTTTACAACTTTGGAGGCTTCATTTGGGCTCATATGGACTCCTTTTCAGGTGCCCTTTTTTTTAAAAGTGCATAATTTTTTTTCTAGTTTCATAATATGCCATTTGTTTATAGTGATTTTGAGTAGAAATTATACTTTCAGTATTTGGTCAATTTTTGGCCTATTTGGTACTTGGCATTTGCTTGGATCTCAATTTAGATCACTAGCGGTATTTGTTGAAGTCTCTTATATCTCATTTTAAGAAGTTGTAATCATTGAAATTAGAAGTCCACTCTTCCATTATTTGGAAGTGCCAACATGATCTTCTTATGGGGGGTCAATTGTTCATTTATATCTCTTGGTGAATTCCATTCAGAGGCATCTTCATCTGCAGTATTCTATAGGGCTTCTTTGTTGGTGGCATAATTTTCATGTTTACACATTTGAATATTTTATCATGATGTATGCTCTTGCTTGAGCAATGTTGTACTCACACTATCATAAAATGTCACACCTCTTTGTGTATTGTCATTGTTGACTATTTGATATAATCCTCTTGTATACTAGATTAGAAATATCTTGTGAGACTTGGTGCATGGCTCTAGTTAGGACTTAGATTGTACACATTTGTGCATGGATCCTATGAGACTTGGATTGTACCAGTATTTCTACCATTTACGAGTATCCAGATGATGCTCAAAGCAGGTTGTCCCCATGCTTGAACTTCTTTTTATTGCAGCGAGTGATTCATCGTCATCAACTTGGTACTTGGTTTTGTCACACTTTGACATTATTGGTGCAGCATTGGCTCTTTTTCTTACTTATGGGGAGGTATTTTGGTCATCATCATTGGACCATCTTTGCAGGAGATTCATCATTGAGAGCATTGTGTCCTTTCTTCATTTCTCTTTTGGGGGATGATTTTTTCCCATTTGGTTTTTCTCTTTTTCTCCATCTATGGGAGATTGCATTTGCATTTGTAAATGGGTACCTAACATGGCCTTGTAGTTGGGAACCATCTTGCATTTCTTAGTTGCATTGTAGACTTTAGTGCATTCCCCCAAGTTGCACTTAAGGGGGGATGTTGGTGTAAATAATTATTCATCATGGATATTATTACACTATACTTAAGTTTACATAGGTACATGCATTTCATAGTAGTTTGGGTATGAGACACTTGGGTGTTTGTGCCACATTGGGATAGTGTGTATAGAAGAAGATCTTGTTGTTACACTCCACCTTCGGTGGGTGATCCACCTCATGTGGAATATTTTATTATTTTTCCTACCTACCCACACCTATTTCCTACCTACCCTTGTTTCTTATTGAGCCACATGTCATGTTTGTGTGCTCACATATCCATATGGCCTTGCCTATATAAGCAGACTCATCTACATTGTTTGTACGGCTAATCAATCAACATCTTGTAATGATCCAGTTGATCATATTTTGCATATTGATAGAATACAGTTTATTCCTATCATCTATTTTGTCTCTTTTATTTGTGCTTTCCATTGCCTCTAGATCTTGGCAAAATCTCACACGGACGAAAGTTTAAAATGATTAAAAAGACTTAAAAAACAATCCTGAAAAGTGACTTGAGTGTGGTTACGTGCCTGAAAAATGGCAGAAGTCATGGGACCCATGACATCTGACAATAGGTACCATCATCCATTGGATGAGAAAAGATCAACGGCTTAGGGTGGATTTTGGCCCGAATGTGGGAAGTGAACACATTTGTGAGAACTTCGCCTGGAGTTGAACGTTTTACATTTAATGTCCTCAAAATTTAGACTGAAGTAATGAATGTTTTGTCCTTTGGCAGTGAATACATATTAACTATAATTAATAAAATTATAACATGATTCTAGATATTTTGCCCTAAGTATTACTTTTGCACTTTTCAGAGTTTTCAAAATAAGTGACTCATAAATCATAATCGTATATCATTTCATGTACAAACCAGTAAATCGAGGGAGATTCAGAAATAGCTACTAGATTGAGGAATGCAAGTTGCAACATAGACTGTCTGCGCCAATATAGTGAAATAGAAATTTAGGGTAAAATCTAGAGCACATCCCACCTTTTTTTATATTATTAATGTCGTGGGCCAATTTGAGGGTTAGCATTTTTAGGTTTGTATCTAGCATTATTTTGATTTATTAACAATAACAACGATGGGGAAAATGGGAAGCAGTAGTTCAATAGGAAGCCAAGTGAAAAAAAAAATGTACCTAACCGAACTGGTTAAAACACCAAGTTTCACTGATGAATACCATGATATTTATGAACCTGTTATCCATGGTGAAAAGTGTATCATAGATATTAGATATGCATTATCTAATAAGGCGGAAGATCCATGCAAAATTTACTGTTTTCAACTTAATGTTAAAACTAAGAACAAATAAAATCGCATCATGGGATGCTAGATTGGGAAGCATGGTGTTACCTGAAGTATTCCCTTGCCCTGATTTTGTCATGCATTGTGCCGAAAATTATGATGAAGATAAAAAATCAATTGTTAATAAAAATACAAAAGAGGAAATTATATCCATAAACATGGGAGAATTTGATCTTTTGTTGAACCTAGGGTTTGAAGCACAAAACTCAAACATCCAAATTGACCTAGGAAAGTTGGCAGAGAATTATGAGAGTCTTGATCCAAGTCGCAAAGATTCATTTATCAAAGCTTTAATAAAGTATGGTACTCAGTTGGATCAGAATCATAAGCCTCCTTATGATTCTAACATTTTTGTTCCATGGGTTGGGGATACTATTTCCTTGCTGCCATTTTCCTTGTTATTGGAAAATGATAGGGAAGTGGGTGCAAGCCTTCTTGAAATTATTTTTAATATCCATTGTGTAGGTCAGCCAGTGAGATATAATTTTATTGAGCACATTTCTCAATCCATGCAAAAACAATTACTAATGATCAAAAAAGGATCTTGTAAGACATTTAGGTTCTCATCCTACTTGTGCTATCTTCTTCTATCTAAGTATCGTGCAATATTCAAGACCAACAATCTTCAAATTGTGAACTATAAGATTGATGAGAAGACTCAGAACATAACAAAGTGTCCAATATATGAATGGACACCAAAGATAAAGATGCATGATAACAAAAAGAACTGCAACTATTTTTTAGACTTCTTTTTGGCACTAATGTATAATGAAATTACAAGCACTCCAATGCCTAGATTTCCTGTGTCTTATAGAGATTGCATTCAACTCAGAAGTCAAATACAATTGGCTTACTAGTTCTTCATGGAAGAATTCACTGTGTTAAGGTTTTATGGATTAGCAGTAAAACCATACAAACTTCCAATGCATGTGATTGAGAGGGTATTTGCATTGGAATATGTATGGAAGTTGGAGAGCACAAATAGACACTTCCATGGTCAGCAAAAGAAGAAAATATTTTCTTCCTTGCCTTTCTCACGTGGAGGGTTCACATTTGAGATACAAGCATTCAATGTGGCACATGATTTTTTGACAATTTTTAGCTTTGGTGATGAGGGTCTCTGGTAGTATGATCCAATCAGTGTAGTTCAAGCAATGCTTCAGAAAAATGGGAACTCTTCAGCATTATGTCAACATGAAAGTAAACCATTGCTAGGAAAGCTTAGAAACATGGACTCTTGGGATGAGGTAAAAAAAGAGATGGAAAAATTTTTTGCTGACAATAACATTTCAATAGTAGAAATGTCATCACAAATTAAGGCATTGCACACACATAGGACAATAGAGGAGGACCAAGGAATCCAAAATAGGAGGTCCTACAATTTCTACCAAAAATCTGCTAATCCATCTAACAAATCTATTCCCAAATCAATTCTACAAGAATGTAAAGAGAGTTGTTGGACTCAAACCAAAATAAATGACTTTTGGACTATGAGGAAGAATCTTGGTGAACCAAAAGACCAGTGCATAATTTGAGACCATCAATAAGGATGAAGAGTTTAGCAAATTGTGGAATATGGAGCATCCCATAATAGCATATGATAGGAGTGAAGATGATGATGAGTATGAGGTTGAGCCCACTCCAATAACTACTACAGTACCTAAAATATTAGGTGGAGTCAATGATTCCATGAAAGAAAAATATAACAAAGGGGCAAACATTGTGGAAAAAATGAGTTTTGAAGGTGGTGGTCTAGGTCCTAGAGGAGAAGGCATTTGGTATCCACTTGAGGTACAACTTCCATCAGATTCAAAATCAAAAGCTCCTGTTAAACCAGTCATTGGACTTGATTCTTCATATTCATCATGGAAAGGTACTACTCATTACCCTCAAGGTCCGCCTACATTTGTTTCAGGTTCAAATCCACAACCACCAACACATCATGGTATTCCCATTGGTGGTGAATCAAGTGCCACTGGTGGGGAATCTGGGGATAGTATTCCTATTATTGTTTAGTCAAGTGTTGTTGTGATTGGTGGGATCGACATGGGTACTAAGTTACTGATACTAGTTGTCTTGGTGTTGGACAAGGGCTACAACAAAATATCTCTCACAAGAGGCCACTAGTGGTAGATACTCAATCTCATACTATTCAGAATCCTATATCAAGTGCCACTAACACTACAAATCAATCATTTGAAGCTTTAGATCACACACCTCAAAAGATTATGAAAACTACACATGAAACGTGTCAATGGGACATGATCAAGAAAGGTTGTTGATAATCCTAGTAATGCATTAGTTAAAACCATAGCCATAAGTGGAACCGGAGCCTCTGTTATTCCTATGTCACCTTTCAAACATTCAATTGCTTCAGCAAGCCCAAATTTTTAATTTCGTGATTACTATGGAAAATTTGAACACACAACAAATCCAAATAAAGAAAAAAAGAGAGCATTTCATAGGGTTGCCCTGACTAAAGTTTTAGACAAACAACCTGCAAGGAATAGGGTATTTACAACATATGACCCACACAAAGATATGATGGAGTTCATGGTTGTTATGCCCCCAACTAAAGATAAAAGTCCACCACACACTCGGATAGATTCCTTTGAATTTCAAGTTAGCACCCTCCAAATGAATTTTTTCAAAGTACATAATATGGACAAAATTAGTTTGTCAAAAAGGACTAACGAAGTGGTCTACACTTCACTGCTAAAGGTGGAGAGAGAAAAAAATAAACTGGAGAAACAAATAGAAAAGTTACAAGCACTTGGAAAATGAAAAATTAAAGAAGAAATAAGCAGATAACAAGTGCAATCATTTACAGAAAAGGATAAAAAATTCAGGCTCTATAGTATAAATTGCAAAGCAGGAGAAGATGGATGCAGAATTGAAGGACCTGAGAGAAAAACTGGCTAAAAGCAATAAAAAAATTGATGAGGAAAGAGCCAGTTTTCAAAAATTATACAAAAGTAATGAGTCTATTGCTGCCGAAATAAGAAAAACATAGGACCTATTGGATCATGACAAGTGAAGAGAAAAAAATTTGCAAGAGGAAGTAGAGGAAGAAAGAAAAAAATGTGCACAAATGAAAGAAGACCTGCACAATGCAAATGATAAAATTAAAAATTTGGAGGATAGATTGAAATATAATATGAAAAATACAATGAAGTATAAACAAGAAAACATTTGGTGGCAAATAATGCAAAGGAGTGAGAAGTTGTGTGTATGGTTTGAATTGAATGAAAGTCTGAGAGTAATTTATATGAAAATCAAAGGGCACTTTGAGAAGAGCATACATGTTTATTCAAAAGAGGATATGGCAAAACAGATTCTCCAAGTAGTCTATAGTACCAGTGACAACTACTTGGCATCCAAGGGAATTAAGAGTTGCATTGATGCCACAGTTAAGACATCATCTATCATTCAAAAATGCCAGAAACTAAGGGAAACATCAGAAGTTATGGATAAATGTGGCAAAACGATATTGAAGTTGTAAGAAAAGAAAAATAATCTGATTAAACTTGGTTTGCCTAAGACCGTTGACACATCAGATAAATTCATTGGAAAAGAAGCTTACAAAAAAAGCATGGAGATAAAAATGAAGTCTGATTTAGACTTGCTTCCTAAGGACATAACTCCCCAAAGCTTTCTGAAATTCATCCAACCAAATTTACAGCTCTGAAATCAGTATTGGGTGAAACAGTGATGTCAAGTCACTCTCCTAAATATGGAATGTTGACGAAGTTGTAGTTGACTTTCCATAGTTCATAGAATATTGACCTTCCATCAGATGAATAGTGGAGCACCCTACAAAAACTGGCACGGAAATCTTAAGAATCATAGTATGTATTGTACAGTTTTCTTCTTTTACGCTTAATTTCAAGGTTTTATGTTTTTTCTGTTTGGAATTTGGCATCGCTTGAAATAATTCTATTTTATGAATAGGAAAAAACCAGCACTTTCTATTGCTAAATTGTTAATCCAGCCTATGAATCTATGATGCACAATGCAAAAGTTTAGTCTGTAAATTTGTATTCTCAAATTCTCCCAAGCTTTAACATTTCTGCATTTCTCTATTTCTGATTACTAGGTTTTGGGCACTGCTATTATCTATATTTAATTTGTCATGGCATGAATTAAAATTTAATTTTGAACTCTATTTTTTGAATAGGAGACATCAGACATGTAGCAGTTGTTAAATTGCTAATCCAGCCTATGATGGCCATGTAAATCTGTGCTAAGTTTGTGATTTTGATGTTGAGTCTTCACATGTTTCAAGTAGACTTGAAATTGTTGTTGTTCACTTGTTTCTATAAAAGGGAATTCAGGGTCATTTGCAAAGGGTTCTGAAACTTTGTATTGACTTTTGCATGGAGAATCACACAGATTGGTGTATTACTATTAAATGAATTGTATCGTATGGTTATATTTTAAAAGAATTAATGAAAATCTAAGTTCTCAAACATGTCTAAATAAACAATAAACATCTTTGTATCAATAAACACATTATGGTCTTTTATTATGCTATTTTAAATCTGGGAATAGAAAGTTGAAAAATACAATTACAAATCAATATTAAATTCTAATTGCAGAATGTAATATGCTTTTGTAATATGAATGATAAGATACAGTAATAAGATTAATAAATACCAATCTCTTGCAGTTTCCATTCATCCTCATCAAATTCAGAGCTTTCTTGATTCTTGTCTATGGTTTCTTCACTCTGAGTCTGCATACCTTCATTGAACTGCATCTCAATGCTACCATTAGCTCTAGTACATGAGTCAATAGTCCCACTGGCACTTTGGTTTGAAGTGTTGCCCAAACCTCTTCTTTCACATTTGGACCTCTAGATTTGTAGTACCCTATCGTAAGGAAAATTGTGGACACCATACCTGGATGTATAGAGCCTCAAGCAATTTTCCAAATTTTTGTCTAGTTTGTTTCTTAGATTTGATTTTAGGAACCCCAAAGAACTAAAAACTCTCTCATCTTCCACCAAACCCAATATCATGGTAAGACATAA